>NC_135170.1:4947532-5165032 GCF_041146795.1 Maylandia zebra
CAATACACTAATAACAATAAAGGTCCACACTGTTCACGAACCCCGAGTCCCCGGAACCGGGTCCGTGACAAGGCCAGATTTTGGCTTAAAATTTTACAGCTTGACCTCCCACTTGTCCCGATCCTGAGAAGAAGCTCATAGGACAGTTAATCTCCTGATGAAGACCGACAGAACATCGTGGACTTGAAGAATTAACAGCAGACAAAAAGACAGTGCAACTGACGATACCAGCAGCAGGATGGAAGAAACCGCGTGATGGAAAATGCACGGTGAACTGGAGGCTGGTAAGAACAGTGTGACATAACTGTTTAAAGGCACTGAATGTGATATTTTGCCAGGCTGGGACTTAATCTAAAAAGAAAATACTGAAGAGAAACAGAGAAGAAACAGACTGTGTTGTTGGAGATTTGACGGCCACACAGGACACTGTGAAGAGAGGGACAGGGACCAGTGAGAGGTGAAGCCCAGACGAGTTCGACTGCGAGAATAGAGGGTAAAATTGGGTTGAAATTGAAGCCGGAACTCAGGATGGTTTAGGGATGTCCACGTCACAAACAAAGAGGTAAACAAAAAGAAGGTAAAATAAAGAGAGAAAATAACTAACAATTACATTAATGAATAGAAAACACACATACACAAATTGTTACATGTGAAATAATTTTTGGAAAGAATCAGAAGTGAGATAGTTTGAATCAGAACTCAGTGAAAAGATGCATGAATTGATGCAAGTGTGAACCACTAGACAACTCTGTCAGAGAAACAACTCTGGCAGAATGGATGGCGAAACTACTAGAAAATAGGGATATTGTTTTGAACAATAAACTGCCGTGCGACGCTTCTCCAGTCTCTTGCAGGTTGAAACCAGGCGATTGGGTTCTTATCAAGTGTCATTGACTACACCCACAGCCTGTAAAATTGCAGAGAGACCATTTTGGATTCATCAGAGCCACTGCAAGAAAGCAGAGCTTGAAGCCCAGACCAGCAGAGATTCACGAGTGTAAGGGGTGTTTCACCAGGTATCAGTAGGTCCAGTGACGAGGGAGGAGTGCTGATTGAGCTCAGCTCGCACTCTCATTCACTCTCATGTTGGCCAATCAGAAGTCTAGAAGCCTCGGTGGGAAATAGTAAAGAAAGATGGGGCATAGAAGCAGAACCCAGTCCTATGTGTGTAGGGACAGTAACTGTGTGTGTATATGTAAGCATTTAAACACTGCAGAGAGTACAATTAACAGTAACAGTATTGTAGAAATTCATTTCACCGAAACAATAACGCAGCGCACAGTGTGACGTCAAAAAAGGCCCACACCTTTGACGCTACGTTTTCTCCGTTTTTCTCATCCGCACCTACAGTATATGCAAAAACGGAGTTTTCGAAAATATCCACCCTGGCAAGCGTTTTTAGAAATCTCCGTTTTCAGTGACCAAAAACGCCGTTTATGTGTGGACTGAAGGTGCAAGCGAATCACAAATATAATACTTTTTCCAGTCAATGGGAGGAAGGTAATTTAGAACCTGTGGAGCAGTCAGGAGGGAATGTAATGGAATAGAGTATTGTTTTTAAATGGTAAATATTAAATTATGTTTCTTGTGTATCCTGTTTGTTACCCAAGCAAAGCTGTCAGCTGGCTTGCACATGAGGATGATGCAATGTAGTGATAATTGGAAACTCCTATTGCAGAAGCAAATGTTGGAGAAGACCTGCTCTCATCACTTTCACGAGATGACATCAAAGATCTGTTTCCTGGTCCTGAACATTTCCTCAGGCGTCGGGCTCTATGGCTTGCAGTGCACAAATGTGAAGAAGTAAGTTCTGTCCTATCGCTGTGTGATAAAACTGAGAACACACCAGCTTGTTTTATGCAGTTTCAAGTAATTCCACCAATACTCACTTAACAGATAGACAGTAGAATCTTCTTTAGTTTTGATTTAAATCAAGTGGCCTACACATTTGTTAAATATACATATTTTTTATTGTTCAACACTTTACTGATATTTTGTTGTACTTTCTTTCATATTTAGAGACCTAAAGTTCTTGTGCAATTTTATGTGAAATTAGCCCCATGTACACTATTTTAGAACAAGACTGCTGCTGAAAAAACGCTAACAACTACTGGAGATGGTGACTTCTCCAGAGAGGAACCCAGCACTTCTAAGTTTGTGACTATGTCCAACCCAGAGTACATAGTCTTCACAGACAGTGAACTTGAGCAAGCTCGACATTCTTACTTTGAAAAGAAGCGGCTGGGGACAGAGTGTGCTGAACCTTTGTCAAAGGAACTCTTTTGTCGACTCGTAAGAAACACCATGACAAACATGATTTCGATAGCAAGAGCAGCTGACGACTCCAGATACCCCAGCAAACATGAGGTTGATGCCATGGCAAAGCGATTAATGGAGTACTACCCAATGCTTAAAGAAACGTGTGGTGAGTGGGTAAGTAGCATTTGCTCAATATCACTCTGTGTTAATCATGAGTGATGTATCTTATCATCTTTTAATTTTTACCGTTTGTACCTGTTTGGAGCATGTTGATAAAAAGCTAATGAAGAGACTCTCCAATGTCAAATGTCCAAGGAAAGACAAAAAACCTCCTGCGAAGAAGCCAAGAAAGGATGGGAATGAAAGCGTTGCAAAAAGTGACAGCAGTGGGGAGTCCAGTGCATCAACTATTATTCTAGATAAATCACCAGTTAGATCGATGGGCACCCCAGTGCACCACCAGGATGGCAGTGATGAAGAATGTAAGTATAATATGATGCACCCTCTTATTACAGCCTGAGTGTAAATGTGGTTTGGACGATACTTTTTGTTTTTTTGTTAAAAATTCTGCTAACAATGGAACACAATTACTTCACTGTTTATCTTGGAGTCTTTGTGTTCCATTTAATAGTGACAACTTCACAGGATTAATGAACAATTTTAAGATAGGTGGTTAGTTAATTTGTTGATCTAATTTACAGATATATTTTGGTATTTTTGTTTTATTGTTTTGCACCAATAACATATATATAAAACCTTACTGTGGCAATAAATGATTTGCACACCTCTGCTCTGTGTGTTTAGCTGGTTCAGCTGACTTCTTTGACAGCCAAAAGACCCAGGCAAGACACTACAATACACTTCAAGAAATATACAAGCCCAAAAAACCAAACAAAGCTGCTGTTACCCAACTGCTGAACCTGGAGTTTGAGTCTAGAAGACAATTCATTAACTCTGATGCTATAAAGGAGCAGGACAGAGCAGTGAAGATACTAGAGGCATATCCTTGTTTCAGAGAACTGGATCATGTAAGCCGCACTTATTTCTTTTAGCCATCCTGTTATTCCTTTGGGGACATTTTGATATGATTTTCAAATTTCTTAAATACTGGCCCTCATGTTTAAATTGTTATCACTTATTGTCAAGACCAGATACAGAGCTAGACAGATCTATCTCAGTTGGGTTTCTGTCTGTATTTTTCAGGTCCTTGATGAGCTGCGGAGAATTATTCAACCATCCAACTTGAAATACATTTCTGAGATGAAGGATAGATGGGAAATCTTCTACTCGAAGGTGCAGTTTTATGGTGTCATGAAGAAAGTTATGAAGCCGCCAAAAACTTTGGATGGAGGTAATGCTACAGTATCTTGATTTGTCTACATTTATGCTTTGCAGATTACATTATTTGCAATGCTTAATGGTGTTGCCCTGTCTTATTTTTCTTTTTTCAAACCAGTGGAACATGCAGCAGCTGTGTTCAGAGCCCTTCCCGTGCTTTTCCCTTCCAGCACAGTACCACCTAAGAAGCTGGGCATCTGTAGTGAGGCTTTTTTCCATGTCCTAAAGGTAAGGCTGCAATATTCTATGTGTATATATTGTTGAATTTTGCAGTTACTCATGTTTTCATTTTATATATTTTACTGTGGAGTCAGTCAAATATTCTTAAAGTTCAGATCCCCATAACATGTTGATATTAGTAAAACCTACAAAAAAAGTTGATCTATTTTAAACTCTAATGCAACTCAAAAATTGTGTTTCTTACAGTCTTGTTCTAATCCTCTTTTTTTCTGTCATGTAGACTTCAGAAGACCCTGAAGGCTACCTGCGTCAGCGACCCCTGGCTTGTCCAGTTCTGCTTGTCTCTGAAGGCAACTGCATGATAGCTGTTGGAACCACACCAGTGAGCACTTTTGACCGGAAGGATCTTAATGAGGGACTGCTCTATCTGATGGCATATTACTATGCCCTCCACCTCACATATCCAAAGTGCATTTCCACGCTGCTGTCTGTATTGCAAACTGAAATACTCAAAGACTCCATCCATGACCGAGATTCAACCCCTTCTTACAAGAAGGCGCTTGGTGAGTGGAAGTCATTCATTGAGTGAGTCTCTCAGATGACAGACTCCATCTGCCTTGTTTATCAGACTCAGTGTTGGTCAGTGAGGTTGTTTTTTTTCTCTTTAGAAAAGTTGTTCAAATGTAAAACACATGTTTGTTTGTGTGGTCGTTAAACTTGTTCTTCTAAAATGTTATGTAATATAGGATTTGAAATAGTGATTGTTTTAAGCTTCAGCAAAATTTATTTTTGATACCAGCCATGAGTGTGTTATACTGTTATTATTCATGTTAAGAGTATCTGGAATATGCACTTCTTATATTGGCCATGTTACACAGTACCCTGTTGAAATGTATAATTTTAGACATGATTCTCCTGGAACAGACCTCAGTGAGTTACTGACCCATTGCTGTGTCAATAAAAGCGCAAAAACTAAGAGTGCTTTTGCTGTCTTAATTTAAGATGAATTCCCTTATTTTTAGTAGCTTTTTGAAGAGATGGTGTCTTATTCTCAGGAATTTTTGCTGATTATTGTTCTCAGAGTCGAAACATAATTCTTATAGTTAGCTCAATCAAGAAAGAAACAATTCAGTTTTAAGAAAATTTGTCCTATAGTAAGGTGTTTTTTTTATGTGAAAAATCTAAATTAAGGTGTAGAATCTTAAAGTAAGCAAATAATTCTTGAAAACAGCTTGTTCAAGAAAGCATAATACTCATTTTAGGTACATATTTTCTAAATATCAAAGTGTCTTTTACTTATAATAAGTCACATTTTCTTCAAATAAGCACACATTTTAGACAATTTTGTCTAGTTAAAAGGCATATGGCAGTTAGATTAATTTGCTAGTTTTAAGAATTCTAGTCAAGCAACTTTTGCTTACCCCATTGGCAGATTTTTTTTGCTCAAAACAAGAAAATTTTGTCAGATTTAAGAATATTTAGCGTGTTTCAAGTATAGCTGTTTTTGCAGTGCAGCCATTGACCAAATTTAGGCTTACTGATACATTTGGGTGAAACCAACCATTCCAATGTAAGGAACAAACACCCACCGATATATAAATAAAGACCAGGGCAGTCACAGAGCTGCGAGTCTCAGAGCCCTCACTCTCAGTGCGAGTGCTCTGTGCTGCCCTTGTATACAAGTAAAACTGTGTTTCTCCTCTCTGATTCTCAACTGAAAAAGTGTTTAAGAATGCATCTCTTGACAGTCTCTTATATATAATACATTTATACATACAGTGTCAAAGGAACCTGTCTTTGAATGAAGATTTAAGGTGACAGGAAATATAAATAAATACTGAAGCTCAGTATTTGAAACAGAGTTCATTCACTGCTGTAATAACTAATAATGATTGAAATAATAACTTATTATATTTGCATCACCAAAGTGAGATGACTTTAGTCTCATGAACAACATTAGCTAATTGTTATTTACTAGCTAATCTTAAATGATTGTTCAGTACAGAAGTGAAGCCCAATAATCATGATTTCACAGTCCTGTGGTCTCAGCCTCAGATACTTATCAAATCAAAGCTCATGTAGAAACAAACAAACAAATGAACAAAAGATTTTCTCCTTTATTTCTGTCAAACAAAGCTGTATGAAACGTTTCCAGCAGTTAGTGTCATGGTTGCTAGGCAACCTGGGCAGCGCAACGGAGGCTAGACCATCCCATTTCAGAAGCCTTGCACTTCCAGCCTTAGCAGTCTTTGAGTACGCGGCCCGTGTGGACCGTCAAGGCTGCGTACTTTAAGGCTGCAGACCCTGAATTGGGATACAGACAACATGTCCTGAAGTTCTCCAGAGGCCTGGTAATGAACTAATCACGTGATTCAGGTGTGTTGACCCAGGGTGAGATCTAAAACTCAGGGGTTTGGGAAGCGCATCTGTAACCGGAAGGTCGCCAGTTCGATCCCCGGGCTCTCTGTCCTGGTCGTTGTGTCCTTCACCTGCCACCTACTGGTGTTGGCCAGAGGGGCCGATGGCGCGATATGGCAGCCTCGCTTCTGTCAGTCTGCCCCAGGGCAGCTGTGGCTACAACCGTAGCTGCCTCCACCAGTGTGTGAATGCGCGAATGAATGAATAGTGGCATTGTAAAGCGCTTTGGGTGCCTTGAAAAGCGCTATATAAATCCAATCCATTATTATTATTATTATTATTAAAACCTGCAGGGACACCGGCCCTTGTGGACGGGGTTTGGGGACCCCTGGTGTAGATGAATCCTTAATGTGACTGTTTCAATTAAAGAAATGTTTTTGTTTGATTTTTCTTTTTTATTCATTTCTTATTTATTACTTGGTTTTAAATATAGCTTTTTATACACTTTACAAGTCTGGCTCCTGTGCTCAGATATGTTCACCGGGTCCGTTCTATTATCTGCTTACATTTTTCTCTTTTCAGTCTGGACATTTTTGTTCCACACCAAGGAGTATGTATGGGAATCATAGATGCTTGTCTAAACTCACATCTACACATTCAAAAACAAAACAAAAAAACTCCTACTCAGTCTCTATTACAAACACAATAAATAAAGTGGTTGGCTTAAAAAATATATAAAAATAAAAATTTTTACATAAACAAAAACTAAAATATATTCCACAAATGCATCAAAAGCCAAAAACTGAAAACACAGAACAATGTCTACAGTCTTCCATATGTGAGGGACAGATATGTGGGATAATTACACATACACAAGAGTGGACCAAGTAAAGCGCTATACAAATACAGACCATTTACCATATATAAGAGTGAAATAACGTGACAGTATGAAAATGAAAACGTGCAGAGAAGACCGCTTTTTTCACATCTCTTTGTTTTTGCAGTGATTTATGAAAATAATAAAAGCATTGCGGTAGGTAATTTTCTATTTATACTTCCATGAAACACAAACACATTCGATGGATGTATGAGGACTGTACAGTGAGAACTTATCTAGAACAACTGTTAACAGATAAGATCACATTTTAGGGGTAAAGCTAGCACAGCTGGCTTAGAAAAAGGTAAAAGTTCAATTTTTTATGGTGGCTTCGCTTAATGTGCATTGTGCAATAAAAAAATAATAATATTTAATTTTTTTTAGGCACTTTTAGCTTTTCAGCTGAAGCTTTATCACAACATACTTAATACATACAAGGAATAGAAAAAAAGCCACCAAACCTTTCCCCAAATATGCACACATGAACAGAGGCAATTAGTCCATTAGCCATAAAAACGTAACTTTTTTCTTTTGCAGTCGCACTAAATATAGTAGTCTGCACAGTGGAACACTTGAACACACAGAGACACACACATATATATGTTTACTGACTACATGCATAATCTGTGTCTTTGTGTTTAAAATTATTCTAAATATGACAAAAAACCAACTCGTTATTGTTCGTGTTAAAACAGATTTTCTGCAGTGCACTTCTTCTGGTAAGACTTTGGTCACTTAAAACCAGCACAGCAGTAAAACATTTTGCATGAGGCGGACAGAAAACAATCTTGATGTGCGACTGCAGAGCAGTTACATGAACAGGCATGCTGCGGCTTGTTTGGTCCCACTCTTCTTCACATTGGAAGCTTATCCACCTTTGGGCGCAGAGGCCTTCACAGACCACCTTTACTTCACCTGGACTGTGTAAGTCCAGATCTGTGTAAGGCAGATCCTCGTATCCAGATTTATCCAGATTCTCAGCAGCTCAGAACTTCTAATGGTGTGTTCTATTTGGGCAAGGGCTTTAAATTATGGTGTTTTCAGGTGAATTTATGATGATGGAACTCTCGGGCGTCTGTATGACAAAGAGAAAGAGAAAAGCACTTAGTCAAGTGTGTGCTTGACTGGCGAAACACATGGCTGATCATTTTTAATGGAGGTTTCTGTGGCAGAGTGACTGTAGTCAGCTCTTATCAGTCCCAAAGATCTGACTGAGTAGTCCATATCTTTGGGTAAGCTTTCAAATGGAGCATCCTGGGCTGTGTATTTGAACTGTGATCTTTTCCCAAAACCTGAGTAGTTTTCTTGCTTAGACCTCCATGTATCAGACAATACAATAGAGATAGAGGTAGTCAGTAAGTGAAAGTACATTTAAAATAAAAAGTCCAAAAGACATGCTTCAAACTAAATGACTGCGTTGAAAGTCTTTTTCACACCGTGATTTCTTTGGACTGTTATAAAAGCGTACATCTTTTATAACTTTATGAAAACAAGTATTTGGTGCACAAGTTTGAATTTATTTTGGACTTTCTCTAATCCGCACTGTGTCAGAATTATACATGCGTGCTCCAATATATAGATCAGCCACCCTCATTAATATTAATGTAAATGTCCTTTAGCCACATCAACCAAGTGCTTTTCATAGCCAAGAACGGTCTTATGGCTGGATATCTGAACCCTCTCCTTGACCAAACTGGTAGAGTCATTCGTGTCAAATTCTGTAGAATTTTAGCTTTAAATATCACACATACTTTACATACTACATACTGACATTTTCAGTGGCCTTTCTTGCCATCAAAATAAACCTGGATCTGTAATTTGGGACATTTAAAAAAATGTCTGCGTGCTTGCTAGTTGAAAATATGTAAAAGAAAGATATTTAAACAGACACTAGTAAAAAATAATAGTAAAAGTCAGCTTGTGATCATCTCTGATCAACAGCCTTATTAAATGCAGAGTAGTTTGGGCCCATTAGCAGGATTCATCATGTCATCACTTAAAGACCAGTTACAATAGAAACAGAGGTGAGAGTCAAGTTACAAAAAAATAAAAAGCCAGTTAAAATGAATGTGAAGTCCAAAAGACACGCATCAAACAAAATATCCGTGTTGTGTCATGTGGCCTAAATCTTTTTTCACGTCATTGGCAAAGATGTTGTGGAAATTTGGGGACTCCTGCAGAAACCCATATTTGAACAGACTCAATAGAAAGACTTGCAAAAGTCAGCTGGTGATAATTTCTGAATGGTGTATTGCTGAATTTCACAATAATGCAAAATAAAACAGGTAGATTATTTTTCAACATGAAATTGTTAGTCACAAAAAATAAGAAAATGCTACTTTTGTCTAACGTTTTTTTAATCAGCTCCTCACAAAGGAAACTTAACCCAGTGATCTGTGCGTTTCTTCCCAGCTGAGAGAAGTCCAGTATCGAGCACATAAGCAGACACAGTTTTGTTTTGTTTTGTTTTGTTTTTTTACCTACAGTTGTTGGAAAAATAGATTTTTGTAGTTACAGCTGGACCTCTGCTGACAAAAAAAAAAAAAAAAAAAAGCACACTTAGTGGGAACAAATATCAAATCAGTCAAGGCTGTGTTTCCATTCGGGTCTTGTCTGGTCTCATCAGTCAAGGAAACCACGTGTTTGAAACATTAAGTCTTTTACAGGCACCGTTTATGAAAGTAGTAGTACAGTAAAAATTACCGTTAATAAAATGGGACCCTCTTCAACATCCCTGGGAAATGTGTTTTGCTAAAAAGAGAAGAAAATAATACTGTTAAAGCAAAAACACGCAGACCAGGGTTTAACACAAAGTTGACTCTCTACCAATGTTAAGAAACAGATAAATCACTTCTGTTGTTCTTATTAATGAAATGTAATATCTA
This sequence comes from Maylandia zebra, assembly GCF_041146795.1. Lineage (NCBI taxonomy): Eukaryota > Metazoa > Chordata > Actinopteri > Cichliformes > Cichlidae > Maylandia > Maylandia zebra. The sequence goes on from NC_135170.1 coordinate 4,957,430, forward strand.
AGTAAGACTATCAAATAACTGCAAGTTTAGTTGTATCCTAATCCTCTGTGCTTCAGTTACAGTGAGTTAGCATCCACATTCTACAAAAATACCTGCATCTCTATCATTCTTACTTCTTCCCTCAAGTTTGGAATCTGAAGCAGAAATGAAACAGAAGCCATGGTCAACCTTCATTTCCGCATCAATGTGACAAATTTGTGCTATTACATAAAAGGTTTAACACTGTCATACTCATGTTCTCACAGAAACTGATTCAAATCAAAAATCTACGTGTAAAACTCTCAAGTTCCCTCGCTTGCGTGTGACTTTCAACTTGCAAGTACAAATTCGTTTAAGTCGATTGGTCTTTGGATTGTTAAATTTGTGGTTGCCATGACAATCAGAAATCAGATGAGTTTGGCTTACTCAGCTTTACTGAGCTTCAGGTCCTGGAAGGGTGATACAGTTTGAAGCTGGAGGATCTCTATATTAATATCCCATGAGGCTCATACAAGCTAGGTCCCTTAACTTTCGGTAGCTGTTGGAAAGATAAAGTTGTGCTATACCAGTCAGAAATACCATTATTACTTTAGTATTACGTTAACACAAAGTCAGGGCTCACCCGGGACCTTTGCTGTGAGTCACACGGTGCAGCATAAAGGCCCTTTTACAACAGATACGGCATGCGCTGCACTCATCGCTAACTAAGAGTGAAGGATCCAACATTTGTTGCGCTGGCCGCTGTCGTTTTTTTGCAGCAGCTCTTCATGTACTAGATGCGCCTGCTCCTTGTCGTTTCAAAACATGTACCTCTCTTACTTTATATCCTCTACAAGAATTTGTGTTGTATTATGCTGAAATGTTCAATAAAACACGTATCGCTCATTCATAATGAAGAAAGCTTTGTAACTGTCCCGACTAGTGAGGAGTCTGTTGTTTCCACAGCACTGCTCTCCCCCTGAAGTGAGCAGTTGAAAAGGCTCTGGGTCTGTATAAACACATAAACCTGTGACTCAAAAAATTTACCGAACTCAGACACGCACAAAATGTTTTCATTCGTGGTGATGAAGGAAAACACTGGCACATGAAAGGGCATTTACCCTTCAAGGGCCTGAGGCTAAGTAAAGCCCACCCATCTGTTATCTGATTGGATTGTTAAATTTGTTACATGACATTGACCGATCTGCTGAAAGGAACCGGGTCAAACTTCATAACTGCAAGTTGAAAGTCACACACAGCCTTGAGAGCAGAGTTTTACACATAGTTTTTTGCTTTGTATCTGTAGCCAGACCTCAACAAAAATATTTGTAACTTGTGTAAATAGTTTTTACAAACTCATAAATTCTCATCTATCACAAACATAAAATTTTCAGATATTTTGGTTTACAAAGTACTCAGTCCACAACTACACATTGTGATTTACAAGTACAAAATATTTATGACCACAATGTGAGCCCATATATGTCTGGGTACATGCTGCTACGCCATTCTTTAAGCCACATGTATCACACACACGGCCCAGGGCCCAGAATCAGTCTGGCAAAGACTCTAACCGGAGTCTTCAATCATTTTGTTTTTCAGTGGGGTTTTTTTGTTTTTTGTTTTTTTAAACAGGAAATGTTGGTAAATTTATGGAATTACCCTCTTTTATCTGGAATTTTACACATTTATTTATTTTTATCAGCATTTGCTGTCCTGCTTTATTGTATTAAATTAAATGTGTAGTTGAACATCCTTACATCCCTGCATTAAGCAACATTCACATCTGAGCTGCCACTCACCTGCTGAATCTGGTTACGCATGTACAGATAAATTGCCATGGGGACAATGATGTTCGTCATGATAAGAACTCCTATTAAAATCTTTTGGATGTCACTTCCTGTTTGAGAAGAAGTTGAACATGTATTAATTTTCAAAGTAACACTCCCTTGATAACACATATTTATGCATGAATAAAGTTTTTAAAGTGCATGAACTATTAATTTTTGTCTTGTTTTCTATAGTGTGGCCAATCTGTAAGATTCACACATTTAATAAATATCGTACATGCTATATGGTTGTTTTAAAACAATTATGTTGAATTCTGTATTTGTTTTATCAGTTTTTGGAACCTGAAAAAGAAAATGAGGACTTGGGCTCTTTTGGAATGTCGGTACTACAACAAACTTGTCAATATACATTTTACTGAAGCAAAGAATAAATAAATAAACAAAAAACACAAGCTTACCCGTTTCTTTTTCTGAACCTATGAAAAAACAGGAAAGACTGTATGAGAACATCTGCAAACTAAACGTGTGTCGAGAGTATTGCGGTTTGTTTCTTTCAGTACATAGCTTGTTATAGAATGTTAATTATAATGCCAGTGCAATCTTGTTAATATATATAATTGTATCAACCCAAATAAACACTAAAATATTAATAAACAATAAAAATGAACTAAAACTATACAAGTGGACTTGGAGAAGGCATTCGACCGTGTCCCTCGGGGTATCCTGTGGGAGGTGTTGCGGGAGTATGGGGTGTCTGGCCCATTGCTACGGGCCATTCGATCCCTATACAACCGTTGCAAGAGCTTGGTTCGCATTGCTGGCAATAAGTCGGACTCGTTCCCGGTGGGTGATGGGCTCCGCCAGGGCTGCCCTTTGTCTCCGGTTCTGTTCATAATTTTTATGGACAGGATTTCTAGGCGCAGCCAAGTGGCGGAGGGCTTTCGCTTTGGTGGCCTCAGAATCTCATCTCTGATTTTTGCAGATGATGTGGTTCTGTTGGCTTCATCGGGTGAGGGCCTCCAGCTCGCACTGGAGCGGTTCGCAGCCGAGTGTGAAGCAGCGGGAATGAGGATCAGCACCTCCAAATCTGAGGCCATGGTTCTCAGCCGGAAAAGGGTGGAGTGCCCACTCCGGGTCGGGGATGAGTTCCTGCCCCAAGTGGAGGAGTTCAAGTATCTCGGGGTCTTGTTCGCAAGTGATGGGAGAAGGGAGCCAGAGATCGACAGACGGATTGGGGCTGCAGCTGCAGTGATGCGGACGCTGCACCGGTCCGTCGTGGTGAAGAGGGAGCTGAGTGTAAAAGCGAAGCTCTCAATTTACCGGTCGATCTACGTCCCCACCCTCACCTATGGCCACGAGCTGTGGGTAGTGACCGAAAGAACGAGATCGCGGATACAAGCGGCAGAAATGAGCTTCCTCCGAAGGGTGGCTGGCCTCTCCCTTAGAGATAGGGTGAGAAATTTGGTCATCCGGGAGGGGCTCAGAGTAGAGCAGCTGCTGCTCCACATCGAAAGGAGCCAGCTGAGGTGGTTCGGGCATCTGACAAGGATGCCCCCTGGGCGCCTCCTGGGTGAGGTGTTCCAGGCATGTCCCACCGGGAGGAGGCCCCGGGGCAGACCCAGGACACGCTGGAGAGATTATATCTCTCGGCTGGCCTGGGAACGCCTTGGTGTTCCCCCGGATAAGCTGGAGGAGGTGGCTGGGGAGAGGGAGGTCTGGGCCTCTTTGCTTAGGCTGCTGCCCCCGCGACCCGGCCCCGGACAAAGCGGATGAAGATGGATGGATGGATAAAACTATACAAGTACAACTGCAAATTAAAGTAACTCTTAATTTCAGTATCAAAAGTATATTCAAAAAACTTACAAATTCCTCCCTGTGAACCTATGGGAGAAAGGAAAGACTATGAGTACAATCGCAAGGAACAGTTTTTAAATCAGAGTACAGCATCAAGTTAGTTAAACTGATCTGTTCAGCTGTAAGTACCAGAGGGGGGATGTGGATCAGTTTCATCTGCTTTAGTGTTAAAGAAATTGACGACTGGTGCACTACAAGGGCAGCAATGAGAGATAATGGTTTCACATGTGGGGGACACTTTTCCCTTCTCATCTTTTCTTACTGTTTGTTCACTAGTTTTGCATTTGGCTGCTGGTAGCATGAGGCGATATGGATACAGAGGTTGCACAGGCAGTTCATCTCATCCAGGATACGTGTTATTGTCAGAAGGTTTGCTGTGTCCCAGCACAATCTCAAGAGCATGGAGGAGAATCCGGGAGATAGGTTTTTACTCTAGAAGAGCTGGACAGGGACAGAGAAGATCCTTAACTCATCAGCAGGGCAGGTATCGGCTTCTTTGTGCCAGGAAGAACAAGATGAGCACTGCCAGAGCTACAAAATGACCTCCAGCAGGTCACTGGTGTGAATGTCTCTGACCACAAAATCAGGAACAGACTTCATGAGGGTGGCTTGAAGTTCTCTAGTGGGCGCTGTGCTCACTGGCCGACACTCCGGAGACTAATCATCATATCCTCCTATAAGATCTCACATCATTAGATGTTTCCAGGTCCAAACTTCTCTTCAGCTGCCAAACTCAAACAAATACTGCGGGCTTCACTGAGAGTTAAAATCTGTCTAAAATATTTCATCTTCAATATAATGATCAGTGTGGCTGCTCTACTAGATGAAACAATAAAGCTTAACATCCAGGCATCCCTTAAAAACAGGATTTATGAAATTTATGAAATATGAAATTTAACAGAGTTAGAAGTTAGCAGGGAGTTAGGGTTAGGGTAGATGGTTAGTTTCCATCTAAAGATGATACACCAGGTTCTTACTGAGGGATTTTTGAAAAATTAAAATGTACAGCTCTGCTGTCGCTTCAGACATATATAAAGACAGTAAAATAAACAGCAGTAAAGTTTGTAGGGTTACTGAAGTTAGCTCTGTAGCCAGCCACCGTTATATGCCAGCAAGCCTATGGATAGCATAATATAAACACATTATCACAGTAATGCTGGAGGATGAACAATCCCCCCCCCCCCCAATAAAAGTGAAAAAAACAATACAAAACATCGGGTCCCTGATCCCAATCACATAACAGAAAAAGGATGAAAGACGACCAAACTTCAGCCAGGAGAATACCTGATATAATCTATCCACAATACGAGGTTAGTCATTAATATACTGCTGCATGGTTTTGGATATAATATAATTCCTGATCCTCAGCTGCCGTTAAGGTTTCAAAAACGGAGCTTTAAAACATGCTGCAGATGAATAGTTGTAATAAAACCTCAGAGGCCAACAGTGATTACTGACTGTTTTTCAAGGCCTGTTAAAAAGAAAATAGTCTTGTTGAACACTGTGTAGTTTGCACCCAGAACCTGGACCAGGACTTGAACACAAAAGCGAATCTAAGTCCCTACCCTCACCTACAGTCATGAGCTTTGGATTGTGACTGGAAGATCGAGACTCCGAATACAAGCAGTGGTAATGAGCTTGCTCCAAAGGTGGCTGGCCTATCAGATTAGACTCTCTACTCGTCCATGTGGAGAGTTTTTCAGAATCATTGTTAAACTTAAGTTATTTATTTGAACTAAAACTATTACAATATATTTTCCATGACACATCAAATAAAGTTCTATTAACGTAACTTACGTGAATTCACCAGGAATGATGCTGCTGTTGTACTTGTTGTTGACGATGTCGTTGATGGTGCTGTTGTTTTTGTTGTTGATGCTGTGCTTGGGTTTTTTGTTGTTACTTCAATGGTTGGTGTTGCTTCGATGGCTGGTGCTGTTGATGATGTTGCGTCGATGGCTGGTCCTGTTGGTGGTGTTGCTTTAGTGGTTGGTGTTGTTGGCAGTGGTGTTGATGGTGTTGCTTCAATGGTTGGTGCTGTTGATGGTGTTGCTTCAATGGCTGGTGCTATTGATGGTGTTGCTTCAATGGTTGGTGCTGTTGATGGTGTTGCTTCAATGGTTGGTGTTGTCGGTGAAGGTTTTGGTGGTGCTGTTGGTGGAGGTGGATTGAGTAAACACAAGAGTTTGTAGCTATTTTTTTTCATGTGTTAATTATGTTAGCGGTCATAAAATTACATTTTGGGGGAAATTCTAGACTGTTTCCAAATTAATTATTTAAAATTCAATATCACTACTTATATTTCGTTTGAATAGAAGGGTAATTTAAAAGGCTGGTGTAAGTACTACAGAAACTGCTGATCTCCTGGGATTTGCATCTATACAGTGGGGCAAAAAAGTATTTAGTCAGCCACCGATTGTGCAAGTTCCCCCACTTAAAATGATGACAGAGGTCAGTAATTTGCACCAGAGGTACACTTCAACTGTGAGAGAGAGAATGTGAAAAAAAATCCATGAATTCACATGGTAGGATTTGTAAAGAATTTATTGGTAAATCAGGGTGGAAAATAAGTATTTGGTCACCTCAAACAAGGAAAATCTCTGGCTCTCACAGACCTGTAACGTCTTCTGTAAGAAGCTTTTCTGTCCCCCACTCGTTACCTGTATGAATGGCACCTGTTTGAACTCATCATCTGTATAAAAGACACCTGTCCACAGCCTCAAACAGTCAGACTCCAAACTCCGCCATGGCCAAGACCAAAGAGCTTTCGAAGGACACCAGGAAAAGTATTGTAGACCTGCACCAGACTGGGAAGAGTGAATCTACAATAGGCAAGCAGCTTGGTGTGAAAAAATCAACTGTGGTAGCAATCATCAGAAAATGGAAGACATACAAGACCACTGATAATCTCCCTCGATCTGGGGCTCCACGCAAGATCTCATCCCGTGGGGTCAAAATGATCATGAGAACGGCGAGCAAAGATCCCAGAACCACACGGGGGGACCTGGTGAATGACCTGCAGAGAGCTGGGACCAAAGTAACAAAGGTCACCATCAGTAACACACTACAACGGCAGGGAATCAAATCCCGCAGTGCCAGACGTGTTCCGCTGCTGAAGCCAGTGCATGTCCAGGCCCGTCTGAAGTTTGCCAGAGAGCACATGGATGATACAGCAGAGGATTGGGAGAATGTCATGTGGTCAGATGAAACCAAAGTAGAACTTTTTGGTATAAACTCAACTCGTCGTGTTTGGAGGAAGAAGAATACTGAGTTGCATCCCAAGAACACCATACCTACTGTGAAGCATGGGGGTGGAAACATCATGCTATGGGGCTGTTTTTCTGCCAAGGGGACAGGACGACTGATCCGTGTTAAGGACAGAATGAATGGGGCCATGTATCGTGAGATTCTGAGCCAAAACCTCCTTCCATCAGTGAGAACTTTGAAGATGAAACGAGGCTGGGTCTTCCAACATGACAATGATCCAAAACACACCGCCCGGGCAACAAAGGAGTGGCTCCGTAAGAAGCATTTGAAAGTCCTGGAGTGGCCTAGCCAGTCTCCAGACCTCAACCCCATAGAAAATCTGTGGCGGGAGTTGAAAGTCCGTGTTGCTCGGCGACAGCCCCAAAACATCACTGCTCTCGAGAAGATCTGCATGGAGGAATGGGCCAAAATACCAGCTACTGTGTGTGCAAACCTGGTAAAGACCTATAGTAAACGTTTGACCTCTGTTATTGCCAACAAAGGTTATGTTACAAAGTATTGAGTTGTATTTTTGTTATTGACCAAATACTTATTTTCCACCCTGATTTACCAATAAATTCTTTACAAATCCTACCATGTGGATTCATGGATTTTTCTTTCACATTCTGTCTCTCACAGTTGAAGTGTACCTCTGGTGCAAATTACTGACCTCTGTCATCATTTTAGGTGGGGGAACTTGCACAATCGGTGGCTGACTAAATACTTTTTTGCCCCACTGTAACTGTCTGTAGGGATCACAGAGAGGACCCTTCTGTGAAGGGTTGCACACTGACCAGTACATTTAAAACACGACACTGTTTTACAAATGACTGTTGTCCACTCGAAGAGACCAGATCCTTAAAAAACTAGAACTTTCTCTTACAAAATGCTTATTTAGCTATTTGACAACAGTTTGGTGTTCTCTAGCACAAAACAAAGAAAAACTTACTAACAAAACTTGAATTGTCATTGAAATGTTAATCTGAACAGATAATACTTAGTAAATATGATCAAATATGTATTTTGTCCATGTGTGAAACTCAAAGCTTCTTTAAAGTCAAAATATTTTTTACGAAAAAAAAAAACCCTTGGAGGTTTCTTTAAACATTTTTCTTGAATGGATGGAGTCTGACTGCGTTTAATCTCATTTTTGGGCAAAGAATAGAAAGACAACAGCAGCTGTCAAGCACTGAAAAAAAGGTGAAATATTCGTCTTTTGCAATAAAATGTCAGTGTCTGGTCTGCGCTTCCACAGGCCCCACTGGTTTTGAAACTTATTCCCGTTAACGAAGTAAGGAAGCAAGACGAACAGTTCAACCGGTTTTTCACATGCTAGTAAGGGAAGGATCTCAGAGCAGCCCTTCTGCCCTCAGTCTCAGACCACTTCAAAGAACCATCACCCCATAGCAGCCTTTTATTCTGTTACACACAGTTTACACAAACACCCATTGTAAATCCCCCCATGGTCACAAAAGGTTAAAAAAACTGTGTGTGTGTGTGTGTGTGGGGGGGGGGGGGGGGGGGGGGGGGGGAGTCAGAAACAAGAGAATGCCTTTAATCATATAGTTCGAACTAAGACTTACAAATTTAAGTCTTACAAATTTAAGTGACACAATGACAACATTTAACAATTTTAACCTGACAGTCAGTAGCACTGTACGTGTATGTGTGTCCTCTTTTAGATGTGTTTTAGTTTTTCTGCTTTTAATGACTAATCTTGGTCGAATTTAACGTTTATGGCCATATGAGGGTCATTTGGGCGTTTTTTGTTTTTGTAAAGTAAATTGTCCTGACTTCTTTGAGAAAACATCTCTCTGTATATCTGTATATCTTCTGTCCTGTACCTTTAAAGTGATATTTACTTGAAAAGCTGCACTAAGAGCAGCAGTCTGTCCACAACGTGGAAGTCAGAGAGAATGCATGAAGTAGCAAAAAAATGTTGAGTGAAAGCCTGATTCAAGAAAGTGGGGAAATAAATAAGATGCAAAAGTTATTACACAAAAAGAGCTGAAGTATATTTTAAGATGGGAAACAGCAGTAGTGCGGCAGTCGGCGTGATTTATAAGATCTAACATCAGCTAGAAGCAAAACACAAACATGTACTGTTTCAGCATTAATATCCAGTCCAAGCCAACTTTATTTCTGGAGCACTTTAAAATCATCTTTGACCAAAGTGCTTTCCAGTAAAAAACAATGAGAAAAGTAAAACTGTGACAAAACTATAAATAAAATGTGTTTCCTACCTGGGGTGGCAGAATCTTCCCCACAGACTTTTTCTAAACAAAAAAAGAAAAAAAGAAAGAAAAATACAAGCAACAAGTTGTGAATTTTAAAATCAGCACACCGAAACAAAACAAGAGGAAATGTGGATGTAGGTCTCAGTACCTGTACACACATCCACACTGACAGACACAATAGCAGCATGGATACACATCACACACACCCACACACAAAGTCTTGATGTTTTGAATGTCTCTGTTCATGGTGTGTGTGTGTGTGTGTGTGTGTGTGTGTGTGTGTGTGTGTGTGTGTGTGTGTGTGTGTGTGTGTGTGTGTGTGTGTGTGTACTTACTGTACACTTCACAGACTTCAGGTGGTTTTGTTTTATCTTTGGTGAAAAAGAAGAAAAATGTTAGCGGTAAGAACCAGAAGTTCATTTTAGGTTTATTGTAGGAGATCCACATTTTACGGTTTGAGGAAGACCTGCTCCTTTTCTTTCTCTGAATTTCTAAAACGTCTAAGCTCGTTACAACAGTCGGTGTCACAGTGTTGCTTCTCACAAAGACATTCAAGCAGCAAGTCTTTAAACTAACCACAGCTGAATGTTAGACAAGTATCAAAATGAGGCGATACCTCGTAGACCCTTGGCTATATTTGTCAAGCACATGAAGTGGTAGAAAGGGACACTGATGTTCTCATCCGCCTCGTTACATGGCGGTTTATAGTCCTGCAGGACAAACAACATGTTTATCAGATATAATCCTTGTTTAACCTGAGCAGGAAAAAACAAACAAAACTTGAAGAAGAAGAGATTTTTTTCCTTGCCATGTTATTCTCGTCCTTAAAACAGTCCCGTAGAAAGCAGGTATTTTCTGTTTTGCTGTTATCACAGTCTTCAGCTTCCGTTAAACTACATACAATGATGTCCTGCAATGAAAGGGCACATTTATCATTAACCAAATATAAGTCACTCCAACATAAACTTAAATACATTTGGACATTTTCTAGTTTTTAAACAATGTTTCACAAAGTTACCTCAGACTTGTTCATTATTTTGACGGTAATATTCTCTGGCAGCTCACTTGATGCGTTTTCCTTCCAAGTACAGAGAGTTGGTAAAGAAGCAAAAGACATCATTAGTTATATATTTGTTTATTATTAGTGAGTGATCATCACAACTAAAACTGCAACATGTCCAAAGAGAGTTAAATATACAAACACACAAATCTGCTGGGGTTAGAGGCTCCCAGAGGGCTGCAGGTTGTCAAAAGCCTGATCCCAAAACCCAAATCTGATTTATATCATCCTCATATTACCTTTTATCTTAGCAGCCTTGTCATCCAGCATTAGAGATCAGCCTATTAAGAAATTATAATAATTAGGGAAAAGAACATGTTTTTTTCTTACCAATCCTTTTTTTGTGAAGTGGTCCATACAACCTGCTTCTGATGGCTCGATCGGGATTACCTGGTAGACAAAAGGTTGTTTAATTAGACGGACAGAATTACCACCATATAATGAACATAACTTGTATAACACTATATAAACTAAACTAATGCAGATGTAAATTTAAGGAGGACAGGCTACCAAAAAAATTACTAATGAGTACTTTAGGTCTCATAGCTTTTTAATAAAACCAGAAGTTACAGTAATCAACAAAACATTAAAACTAAAAACATTCGCGCGCCTCTTGAAACTATTAAGTTCGGATCACCAAGAGCACATTTTACAGCACTTATATAAAAGCAAATAGAGTAAAACTGCAAAGAGAACACTCACACTAAAAAGCAACAGGCAGAGAAAACAGCCGTGTGACGTCATGATTCCCTCTGTGATCTTTGCAAACTACAGTGAAACAAAAAAAGCAGGAGAAAGGTATATTATGGACACAGACACACAGAAGATTTAAACAGATTTAAATAATAAACAATAATAAAACAAAACCGATAAAACTTGTTTCCGTGGCCAGTGCTTTGCAAAAGCAAAGTGTTCACATTTTAAACATCATCTTGATGACATGTTAAGGCTTCAGGGTTAGATCAGTGTTGTAACGACTTCCATTTAGAAAGTCGTTGAGAGAAGAAGTAGGATTTGATGTGCCATACGAAGTCCATTATGAAAACTAGTTGTCTTTGAGGATGCTGATTTCATGAAAGTAAAATGTCAGCAGTTAATAGACAAAAGCTCAGATGACACAATCAACAGGCAGGTCAACAATATCTGAGGCCTTCTCCCTCTCCCACCATCCCATCGCAGGGAGGATCTCCGCTGGTCTTGGACATGATAAATATTGTTTATTAAAAGAAGCTAAAGCTTAGGGCTTTGACCAAGTAGCTATAACACTGATATGATCTCTAAATATGTCCCATGATGTTATCAACACAGCTTTTCTCCAAACTGCGTTCTCTTTTTGTGAACAGCAAGTGACTCTGAGTGCTCTGCAAGAGCATCTTTTAAGTATACACTGTGAAAGCTATGCACTGCAGGCATTTCTTGTTTTAGCACAGACAGCTGACTGTCACACTCTGAGAATGGCTTAAAGGTAAGTGTAGTCAGCTCCACAAATCATGAAAAATAGCATTTACATAAATGTACATGAAGGGCAGAGAAACAATCAGTTCATGTGTATCATTTCACGTTGTATTGGGCTGTAGTATAGGCTGAAACCTGCGGTTAACATCCAAAACTAAATCATATAATCATTTAATCATATAAGCATAAAACACATGTTCAATCTGAATTTATCCAAGGACGAGGGATCAGGAAGGCTGGACAGATGTGAGTATGGATGGTGTACCAGGAAGAGGGGATAAGGCAAAAGAAGGAGTCCAAGTTGAACCGAGGCAAGCAGAAGAAGAAGAAACAGGCGTACAATCCTGAGCCAAAGAGACGATACAGCCAGGACGAGAGAGGGGAGGAGACACTTCCCTGAGATTATTCCCAGTGGTACCCATATTAAAATGTCAGAAGTTCAATAAAAGTTGGAAAAGAAAATGCTGTGTCATGTAAAAATGATAATAATCTTTTGAATGAGTATTGAGCAATGTCGCTTTAAAAATGCAATGAACTAACTTGTGCTTATCAGATTTAATTTAGCAAAGAGGATTTTTTTCCAGTGCACTGTTGAACTTCATGCAATTTTTTTTGTATGTGCATTTAGACAAATTCAGCACAGCTGCATGAGCGGCGTTCACACAGAATGAATATTACCTGAGTAAAGACTTTTTTTGTGTTTTCTTCTTTGATGCCTTCAAAGTTATTTTGACTTGATTTGTGGGATAGACTCCTGAAAACCAGCCAATTCATTTATGTCCTCTGTAATGGGTGTTTGTTTTTGGTCTACATCTTTTGACTTATCTGTGCTACACTAAGTCCTGATGTAATAAGGGGCGTAAGGGGCGATCGTGGGAGTTGGGAGTTCGCCTTGTAATCGGAAGGTTGCCGGTTCGAGCCCCGGCTTGGACAGTCTCGGTCGTTGTGTCCTTGGGCAAGACACTTCACCCGTTGCCTACTGGTGGTGGTCAGAGGGCCCGGTGGCGCCAGTGTCCGGCAGCCTCACCTCTGTCAGTGCGCCCCAGGGTGGCTGTGGCTACATTGTAGCTTGCCATCACCAGTGTGTGAATGTGTGTGTGAATGGGTGGATGACTGAATGTGTAAAGCGCTTTGGGGTCCTTAGGGACTAGAAAAGCGCTATACAAATACAGGCCATTTACCATTTAATTGTCACGGTTCTGGGCCTGTTGGACCCAGTATTTTGAGTTTATTATGTTTTGGTTTAATTTTGCATCATGGATTGTTTTCTTGTTCAGTACCACATAAATATAGTACACGCCCAGGAAAATGTAGCCACAAGTGCAAAAATATCTGAGACTGCAGAGGTGAAGCAGGAAATAAACGTGAGAGACTTTATCTCCAACTCCAGAAGTGGATCAATGAATTCACCATGCACTTGGACAGTAGGCTGTGAGTATGCAGTGTCCTCAAAGCATATTCCACATGTCTTTTGCAATTTTCCAGCAGGCCCATGATTTAAAACTAACTACATAAACTGATAAGTGACCTCTTTGTTTTTAAAGTGACATGAAGGAACTTCTAAAAGTCTGGCCAACTTAATATTCACTCAGCGTCCTCATCAGTCCCACTGCTTACCATGACTACTGAAGAAGCACCTTTTGGTAATATGTGTTTTTAAGTTTTTCATTATATGTTATTAACTTATAGTTGAAGTATATCTGTACACAAAGGCTAAAATTTACAGAAAATATAGACGATATAAAGGGTTGCACAACAGTTAAGGTAAACAAACACAATATATAAATATTAACACAATCTCAGAAATGTTAGTCTTGACCTCTTCAGAAAATATAGTTTTCACTCGGTCATATAAAGAATCAGTCAGTTTAAAGGTCAGTAAATCTGAGCAGAGACTAATACAATACATGAGTTTCCTGGGGGTGTCAAGACACAGAAAATTATCATTGTTTTGATGATCTGCTGACAGATATTGTGCAGAAGTGAAAACAGTGGCGTCTCATGGCACTAGAGATGGACTGATCCGATATTAGCTATTGGTATCTGTCCGATACTGACCTAAATTACTGGATCAGATATCACAGAGAAATAAAAAATGTAAACTGATCCATTAAATTTCACAAAAGCACCTCACAAAACCTCACAAAACAAAAAGCTCATGACCATAGCACGTCAGAGCAGGATGCCTTGTGGTGTAATCTATATTGGTGAATATCATGCGCCACTAGGGGGCAGTACTTACCCTTCTAGACAGGAGGTGATGCTATGTCATGAACATAGAGTGAGCTGGAATAAAGATGGTGGGATTCCACGTTATCGCCTAAATGAGGAGTTTTATTAAAAGAGCCCAACGCAACATGGTGTCAGAAGTGCACTCGCTCTAAGCGGCGAAGAGAGACAGTGGAAAAAAATAACCGTCAGCTTGGCGAACGGCTAGTGACGAAAATGACGGAGCAAGCAGCAGCATTACCGCGACTCCTGGCCCGGTTACGGCAGCTCCACCAGCGGCTACTTTCACCATCAAGCCACCGGAACCGTTCGACTTCGCAAAGCCCCAAGAATGGGAGAAGTGGATCAGACGTTTCGAGCGTTTCAGAATGGCAAGTAATCTGAATGGTTCAACTGATGCTAACCAAGTGAACACATTAGTATACTGCATGGGAGACGAGGCTGACGACGTGCTAAGGGGACTAGACCTAACAGACGGGCAGCGCCAGCAGTACGATGCGGTCAGAAACGCATTTGACAGACATTTTGTCCCCAGAAAGAATGTGATTTATGAAAGAGCGAAGTTTAATAAGCGAGTACAACAGCCAGCGGAAACAGTTGACTCCTTCATAACAGCTCTATATGCTCTCGCTGAAAACTGTGAATATGGTGAACTCCACGATGAACTTTTGAGGGATAGGCTCGTTGTGGGTCTTAAAGATTCATCACTGTCGGAGAGAATGCAGCTCAACAAAGATTTGACGCTAACCAAAGCTATCACAATGGCGAGACAATCTGAGGAAATAAAAAGACAGCAAACTGACCTCAGAGGCGAAAGCAGCACAGGCAAAACAGCCATGCATGTCAGAAAGTCACAGCCCAATAAATTCAGAAGCAGAGAGCAAAAGCAGTTCAAGCCACGAAAACCACAAATAACAAAACAAGAAAATAAAACGTGTTTTAAATGTGGAAAAACACAGATGCACCCAGCAGCACAGTGCCCAGCTAAAAATGCAGAATGCCACAACTGCGGGAAACGTGGACACTACGGGAGAGTTTGTAGGTCTACAGCTGTGCATGAGGTGGCAGACTGTGCAGATGGACTCTTCCTAGGTGAACTGGATTCAGGAGAAGACCCGTGGCTTGCTAACATCTGCGTGAGAGGCAAAAGCATGACCTTCAAATTAGACTCGGGGGCAGATGTCACAGCTATCTCAGAAGAGACATTCAAAGACATTAAGCAGCCAAATGAGCATCTGCAAAAAGCTGAAAAGCCACTGTATGGACCAGGAGGTGCAGCACTGACCGTGCTTGGGTCCACAAAGGAGGACATTTCCTACAGTGACAGGAGCACTGCAGAGACAATCTATGTAGTCAGAAATCTGCGTGTAGCTCTCTTAAGCAGGACAGCTTCTGTGAGACTGAAACTAATTGCCCGAATGGACAATGTTGACCTTGAGACAGTGAAGAAAGCGTACCCGAAGCTATGGGATGGGCTCGGGCTTGTTCAAAAACCGTACACGATTAAGCTGAAGCCCGACGCTAAACCTTATTCACTGAAAGTGCCCAGGCGTGTTCCGCTCCCACTACTGGGCAAAGTCAAAGCAGAGCTACAGAGGATGGAACAGTTGGGGGTGATCAGTCGTGTGGAGGAGCCCACAGACTGGTGTTGCGGCATGGTCGTAGCCCCTAAAAAGGACAAAGAGACAGTCCGCATTTGCGTGGACATGACACCTTTAAATGGGTCGGTGTGCCGTGAAAGATATATCCTTCCCTCTGTCGACCAAACACTAGGCATGCTCACAGGGGCGCAGTATTTCTCCAAGCTCGATGCTAACATGGGCTTTTGGCAAATACCGCTGTCCAAAGAATCTGCTCTCCTCACCACGTTTATTACGCCATTTGGGAGGTACCATTTCAACCGTCTGCCATTTGGTATTTCCAGTGCACCAGAGCATTTCCAAAACATGATGGTGACAGAAGTGACAGCCGGCCTCGCGGGAGTCGTATGCCACATGGACGACATCCTGGTCTGGGGATCTACGAGAGAGGAGCACGACATGAGACTCCACGCTGTCCTCGACCGTGCAGAGAAGGCAGGCGTCACCCTGAACATGTCAAAATGTGAGTTTGGCAAAAGAGCAGTGAAATTCTTAGGATTCATTGTGTCATCTGAAGGCATGAGCCCCGACCCTGACAAAACTAGCGTGGTGCAGAAGATGAAAGAGCCAAGCACTGTGAGTGAGCTTAGGAGCTTCTTAGGAATGGTGAACCAGCTGGGGAAATTCATCCCAAACCTTTCTGAAAAAGACAAACCACTGAGAGACTTGCTTTCAACTAAAAACATGTGGTACTGGGGGCATGAGCAACAAAACGCCTTTAACAGTTTAAAACAAGAACTGTCATCTGCACCAGTGCTACAGCTCTACAACCCAAACAAACCCCAGAAGATCTCAGCAGATGCTTCTTCATACGGGTTGGGGGCAGTCTTACTACAGAAAGACAATGACGTGTGGTCACCTGTCGCGTATGCCTCGCGATCATTGACAGCCACAGAGCAGCGCTATGCTCAGCTGGAAAAAGAAGCGCTAGCGCTCACCTGGGCCTGTGAAAGATTCAGTGACTTTATTCTAGGGCTACACTTTGAGCTTGAGACCGACCATAAGCCACTAAGATAAGATAAGATAAGATAACTCTTTATTGTCATTGCACAGTCATACATAGTACAGTAGTACAATGAAATTGGAAAAACTGTCCTACGTCGGCACTACATATAACACAACACGACACGATATGACACATCACAACGTAACAAACAACACAACACAGTATATTAACTTAGTATAAAAAAGAAGAATAAGTGTATGTGTATTGCACACTGTTATTATTGCACATTAATTATTATTGCACCTTGTTATAAATATAAATATTATTGTTATCGTTTTAAACATTGTTACCTCCCCCTAAAAAGTCCAGGGAGGTATCCAGTCAGGTCAGCTATTTACATTGATCAGGGCTATTGCCCTGTTGTAAAAGCTGTCCTTGAGTCTATTTGTTCGGGACCTCAGCAGCCTGAACCTCCTGCCAGACGGCAGCAGCTTAAACACCCGGTGTCCTGGGTGTGTGCAGTCCCGTAGGATGCTGCGTGCCCTCTTGAGACAGCGAGTGCTGTACAGGTCCTTCAGGGAGGGAAGAGGATGTCCAATGATTTTTTGGGCCATGTTGATGACCCTCTGGAGTGCCTTTCTGTGTGCTGTGGTGCAGCTGGAGAACCACACACCGATGCAATATGTCAGCACACTTTCAATGGAGCAGCGGTAGAAGACGGTCAGCAGCTCCTTCTTCAGGTCCATTTTTCTGAGGATTCTCAGAAAGTGGAGACGCTGTTGGGCCTTCTTTAAGACCGCAGAGGTGTTAGAGCTCCATTGGAGGTCTGTGTCTATGTGCACACCCAGAAACTTGAAACTGGAGACCCTTTCCACGCACTCCCCGTTGATGCTGACAGGCTGCAGCTTGGACTTCCTCCTTCTGAAGTCAACTACCAGTTCTTTTGTTTTGGTGGTATTGAGGTCCAGGTTGTTGTCTGCACACCAATCTGACAGCCTCTGAACTTCAGCTCTGTATGCAGTCTCATCTCCCCCTGAGATGAGCCCCACCACAGTGGTATCATCTGCAAACTTGATGACTGTGTTGTCTGGGTGGGAACTAACACAGTCATGTGTGTACAGAGTGTACAGTAGGGGACTCAGTACACAGCCTTGTGGAGAGCCGGTGTTGAGGCTGAGGGCTGAGGAAAGATGAGGCCCCACTCTAACTCTCTGTACACGGTCTGAGAGGAAGTCTCTGATCCAGCGGCAGGTGGTGGAAGGAAGTCCAATTTCCAGCAGTTTATCTATTAGTCTGTCCGGGAGTATCGTATTGAAAGCAGAGCTAAAGTCAACAAAGAGCAGCCTGGCGTAACGGCCCTGCACTTCCAGGTGAGAGATGGTGGTGTGGAGCGTTGTAGCAATGGCATCTTCAGTTGATCTGTTAGCTCTGTATGCAAACTGGAGCGGGTCGAGTGTGGGTGGCAGGCAGGACATGATGTGACGTCGGACCAGTTTCTCAAAGCACTTCATTATAACAGGTGTTAGTGAGCCTACTCGGAGGACAAGCCCTGGATTTGCTTCCACCGCGGATACAGAGATTCCGCATGCGCCTGATGAGGTATTCTTACACTATAAGGCACATTCCAGGCAAAAGCCTCACCACAGCCGACACGCTGTCACGGTTGCCGTTGGCAGGCAACGTGATTCCCAGAGACAATGACCTTATGGAGGACACTGATATCTACGTTGACACAGTGCTGGAGGGCCTTCCTACTAGCAGCAAATACCTTTCAGATCTCCGTGAGCAGCTGCAGTCTGACAGCGTCTGTTCGCAAGTCATGAAGTACTGTGCAGAGGGCTGGCCGGACAGGAACCAGCTGCAGGGAGTGGTAAAGCACTACTGGTCTGAAAGAGCAGTTTTGAGTGTACACAATGGACTACTACTGAGAGGTACAAGGTTGGTCATACCTGCAAACATGCGAAACGCAGTTCTGGACAAAATACACGAGGGACACCAAGGAGTAGTCAAGTGTAGAGAACGTGCGCGACAAGCAGTGTGGTGGCCAGGCCTGAGTAACCAGATCGGTGAACTTGTCCTTAAGTGCAGGCTGTGCATTCAGGAGAGAGTTAATGTGAGGGAACCTCTTATGCCCACACGTTTACCTGAGAGGCCATGGCAGAACTTAGGAGCTGATCTGTTCACACTAAAAGACAAAAACTATCTGTTAGTAGTGGATTACTTCTCGAGATATGTCGAGATTGCTCAACTCAGTCCAACTCGTTCAGCCAATGTGATTGTGCATTTAAAGTCAATATTTGCACGCCATGGAATCCCTGAAGTATTGATCACCGATAATGGGCCACAATTTGCATGTCAAGAAATCAGAGACTTTGCAAAGGACTACTGTTTTGAGCATGTTACCAGTAGTCCCAGGTACCCGCAGAGCAACGGCGAAGCGGAGAGAGGCGTCCAGACCGTCAAGAATCTCCTCAAAAAGGCTAGCGATCCATACAAGGCGTTGCTGGCATACAGAACAACAGCACTGGCAAATGGCTACAGCCCGGCTCAACTTCTCATGGGGCGCAGGCTTCGTACTACCTTGCCAATGCTTCCTGAAACCTTACAGCCCCGTCTGCCTGATTTTCAGCAGGTTAGTTGTTCGGAGAGAGAGAAACGGCTGAGACAAACCGAAAGTTTTAACAAGAGACATAGAACAAGAGAACTGGATAAATTGGTGCCAGGACAACCAGTCTGGATCACGGACGCAAGAGCACAGGGCACAGTGACAGCAGTCCACCCGACTCCACGATCGTACGTCATCAGTGGGCCCCAAGGGACAATTAGAAGGAACCGCAGTCATCTTGTGCCGATCCCGCAAACAGAGGCTCAAACTGAAGCCACACAGATCCAAGCTACTCCTACAGAGACAGTTTCTGAGCCAAGCGCACCCCATACACCAGGTGTGGTTAGAACCCGGTCTGGTAGGGAGGTGATTAAACCGAAAAGACTTGATCTGTGACGCTGATTGTTTGAAAACGGAAAAGTGTGTTTCAAATGCTAAGTTGTGGTTTTAAGAGTAGCATGTTGAAAAGAAAAAAGTGTTTATTCTGTTACAGGTTGAAAAGAAAAGAGAAAGTGTTTATTCTGTTACAGGAGGAAAAGAAAAAGTGTTTATGACAATACTGACTTTATGTTTCCTGAAATGTTGGGGTATGCCTGTATTGAAAAAGCTATATGCAGTTATGTTTTGTTTGAAGAACAAAAGAATGTACCAGTCTGACTTCAGTAAGGGGGATGTGGTGTAATCTATATTGGTGAATATCATGCGCCACTAGAGGGCAGTACTTACCCTTCTAGACAGGAGGTGATGCTATGTCATGAACATAGAGTGAGCTGGAATAAAGATGGTGGGATTCCACGTTATCGCCTAAATGAGGAGTTTTATTAAAAGAGCCCAACGCAACAGCCTCACGTGATAGAGCGGCTGTGGCGTGCGAGACCTGTCAGCGGTCACTCCACGGAGCCTCGCTACGTGCTTCCAAACCGGCATTTCATCTTGGAGAAAGCTAACCCAGAGAAGTAAAGCGAGTGTGTAAGTTCATCTCTGAATGTTTGTAAAGCATTCCCACGTTAAGCTTAACAACCGATATATGGAGCGACTGCCTCTCTCTCCCTCCGTCTCCTGTTGCTACTTCAATCATGAAACTGATCTGTCATGGTCATTTTGACCCAGCGTTTGTGTTTCCTTTTGTATCGCCTTGTGTTTTGTGTTAATTCTGATTTTGTATGTGTGGGTTGGTTTTGGTGTTTAGTGTTTTATCATCCCTACCTGTGTCTTTCCTCTGTGTTAACTGGTATTTATTCCACGTCTCTCTGCCAACATTCTCCGTGCATTTTGCTCCTTCTCCCGTGTGTGTTTGGTTTCAGGTTAGGTCTTTAGTTTTCCCCAGTTTAGGTTTGTTTACTCCCCGCTCTGCTCTTCCTGTTTTTGCCACTTTGTCACTTCTGTAAATAAACACTCACTCGCACCCCGGCCAGTACCTGCATTTTGGATCCTTTTTCTCAATACACCACACGACTGCTGCCCCAGTCGTGACATGATCAATGATCAGCTGATCGGCTTTTCTGTCATGAGTCCGTCTCTCTTCTTTGTTTTTGGTCCACTTTGCACCAGAAAGAGGAAACCAGCAGCTGAACAACAGCAGCACGTTTAACCTTGATCAGCTGTTGTTAGAATTTATTTGCTTTCTACTCCAGGATCTTTTTCTACGTAGCTGACGGCTGGTAACTGTGCAGGGGCGGATCTAGCAAAGTTTTGCCAAGGGGGCCGATAGGGCATTAACAGGGAACGGGGGGCACAAAGACATACTTTTCTTTCTTATTCTCATTTAAAATGTCTAGCTTTTAATACATAATTATCTGAATCTTACAACCAAAGTTTTCATCTGATGTAAAATGTATAAAAGTCCATTATTGTATATAGTAAATATTAAGTCAAATTTATGACCTAGTAAGCGATAGTACTTTTTCCTTTGGGAAGGTACCATCTGTGCAGTCAATTCTGTTGAATTATTGTAGAAAAATGATTGATTTCTGTGAATTTTTTATTTTTTTATTTTTATTTTTTTACACATGCATTAAATTAAAGTTGATTACGTCAATTAAGCATTATGAGGTGGAGGGTGGCTCCCTATACCAGAATAGGGAGGATGGAGCAGGTTTAAGTTTATTGGATTGATCAGTTTTGCTGAACTATGAAATATTTTGGGTGCAGTGTGTTTTTTGCATACAGGTATAACAGAAAAGCTTTAGTTTTGTTTTGTTTTGTTTTTTTAATCTTCAGTATGAACTTATACAAAGTGCCGCAAGATATTTAAAAAACGACAACAACATTTTATTGATTATAAAAAAGGCTATATTGGATTTATATCGGTATCGGCAGACATCCAAATTTATGATATCGGTTTCGGACATTAAAAAGTGGTATCATGCCATCTCAAAACAGTCCACGCAGGAAGCAACAAAACTTAAAGATTGCCTCCTTACTTCTACTCTTATTCCTAACTTGACATCTGAAATACCTCAGAGCTGACAAGTCTCAGACTTGCAAAGAGTGATGGTTCCTACCGCTCTCCCACAGTGTGGGAGTTTTTCAGATCATGTTGTTCGAACAGTTCAAGCTCCCCTAACTGTGGCATTGCCTGTCAGCAGTGCATCTTATGAAAGGCCCTTTTCTGCTGAAAGGATAATCAAAAGTCATTTGCGATGAACAGTGACTGAGGACAGACTATCCAATAAGTCTACACTCCTTCCTTATATGAAAGACATTTAGAATTTAGAATTTAAATGCAAGTCAAAGCCTAAGAGGACTCAAATATTATTAAAGATTTCAAACAGTAGACTAAACAGAAGCAAGTGCTAAATTGATTTTAGTATGTAATTCAGGAGGATCGACAATCACAGCCTTGTTGGAGTTTAAAACATGGCAAAAGTGGACAACAATGGACAGCCAATCCAGCCGGCAAGGCTTAAAAGACGTGTAACTAAGTGTTGTCTGCATAAAAATGATGAGAAAATGTCATTAAAAGATTGAAGGATCAAAGCAGAAGGAATAACGTTGACAAAAAAAAAGAACGCACCCAGGATTAAACCTTGTGGTCTCATGGTCTCATTGGAGCTTTTGAGCCCAAAAACACAGCCACGAATAAAGAATGGCACCAAAACACCCTCCAACAGCAACTTCTTCCAACCATCCAACAACAGTTTGGTGAAGAACAAAGCATTTTCCAGCACGGTGGAGCACCGTGCCATAAGGCAAAGGTGATAACTAAGTGGCTCAGGGAACAGAACATTGAAATTTTGGGTCCATGGCCTGGAAACTCCCCAGATCTTAATCCCATTGAGAACTTGCGGTCAATCCTCAAGTGGCGGGTGGACAAACAAAAACCCACGAATTCTGACAAACTCCAAGAAGTGATTATGAAAGAATGGATTGCTATCAGTCAGGATTTGGCCCAGAAGTTGATTGAGAGCATGCCCAGTCGAATTGCAGAGGTCCTGAAAAAGAAGGGCCAACACTGCAAATACTGACTCTTTGCATAAATGTCATGTAATTGTCGATAAAAGCCTTTGAAACGTATGAAGTGCTTGTAATTATATTTCAGTACATCACAGAAACAACTGAAACAAAGATCTAAACGCAGTTTAGCAGCAAACTTTGTGAAAACTAATATTTGTGTCATTCTCAAAACTTCTGGCCATGACTGTACATTATTATCATTGTTTTATGTCACATGACAGGACTGGCTTCTAAGTACTTTGCCAAGCAGCCGACGCGCTCTGGCAGGACTCTTGCTTTCACAACACTTTATAATGATAGTTTATCTTTGTTTTTACACACATAAAAAAGCAGATATGTGAAACATACTTGTGGTTACTTGTAGTTTGCTCAGTCAGTAGTGCTTTTTGATATTGGCGACATGAGCGGTTGCCCAGGGCGGCATCACAGGCATCGGCAACCCTCGGTGTGCCTGCTCGCTGCTGAAGTCAAAGTAAACTTTATTGTCATCTCCGCTACATACAGTCCAGTATATAGAGAGACGAGACGACGAGGCTCCAGTTACAGCAGTGCAAGTAAACAAACAATAAATATAAGAAGAGTAAGAAAATAAATATATACTTCAGGACTCGGGGTAAAGGATCAATAACAATTTAAAATTTATAATTTACAGTTTGATGATTTAAAGTCTCACACACAACCCGTCGAAAGGGGCGGGGCCGGCTGCTTCCAAACAGAGCACATTTCATTTATAATGTAAATCCAAGCCCATCATGTATTCATGATTTGAATCCTGATTTGTGCAAAATACCAGAAATAAAGACAAAGTGAATCTGTGAACTAAGGTGTAGGGTTGTTAGGTTATGTTGTGGTGATCCTCGGGTTGGGGGATTTGTGTTCATACTGGAGTGCAAAATTAAAACCAATGGAAGATGGACAAGAAAAGTTCAAAGCCATCAGGTGCTCAGTTTAGAAAAAAGAGAAAAGAAGAGGAGGAGAAACGAGCAAAAGATGCAGGTAAGCAGATGTGTGATTGGATAATGGCAGGTCATCCTGAAACAATCAGAATCAGAATACTTTATTAATCCCGAAGGAAATAATGTGGGTTACAGTTGCTCCAAGAAGAAATTCTAAAAATAGTAACAGTAACAGACTGAACTCCAACCAATACATTATGTTACAGATGTTACACATTTAAGAAATAGCACTAATATACGCAGATAACTCAATTATAATTATGAAGGATTAACAGAGGGGATTATAAATAAAGATCAAGAAAATTGACAAGAATATTACAGAGTAGAAAAGAGCGTGTGTAAAAAGGATGTAACCATTGCAGTGTTTACAGTGTGTTAGATGGAGGAGCTGTACAGGGAGATGGCCACGGGCAGGAATGACTTCCTGTGTCGTTCGGTGGTAATCTCTGGCTGTATCCCAATTCAGGGTCTGCAGCCTTAAAGTACGCAGCCTTGACGGTCCACAAGGGCCGCGTACTCAAAGACCACTAAGGCCGGAAGTGCGAGGCTTGTGAAATGGGACGGTCTAGCCTCCGTCGCGCTGCCCAGGTTGCCTAGCAACCATGATACTAACAGCTGGAAACGTTTCATACAGCTGTGTTTGACAGAAATGAAGGAGAAAATCTTTTGTTCATTTGTTTGTTTGTTTCTACATGAGCTTTGATTTGATAAGTATCTGAGGCTGAGACCACAGGACTGTAAACATGATTGTTGGGCTTCATTTCTGTACTGAACACTCATTTAAGATTAGCTAGTAAATAACAATCAGCTAATGTTGTTCATGAGACTAAAGTCATCTGAGACTAAAGAAATGAAGGACGCATTTCGAGCAGCCTTTGTATTGGGACAGCCTTCGTCGCGTCGCTGTGACGTAATCGGCCTTAAAATGCGGCCTTTAAGGCTGCAGACCCTGAATTGGGATACGGCCTCAGTCTCTCACTGAAGGCTAGGACCGCCCCTGTGCTCAGTATAATAAGGTGATCCATGTCCCCCTTTCATCAGTGTTAATTAGTTCATGAACAGCTCTAACATTTGTCTCTGTGCTGGTAAATCACTGCATACAAATTAATGACAGAGTAAATCAAGGCATTCATTATTGGGATCCACGGCACCACGCGCCACTAAATGTTAATGCGTTTGTTTTACTTAGCATCAATGTGTTACTGTGCTACAAATGTCCTCACTGTCAGGGTTTTGACTAAAGGCTGTTTTTATTGTTTCTGCACTCCACACATCACGAGTCTGCATCTCTGATGGGGTGTGGGGGTTGAATGGCACCATAGACGTATCACAAGAAGATTTGTTGAATGTGTTTGGCTGGATAAGTAAAAACAACATGATCTTAAATGTATCTAAATCCAAATCTATGTTAATTGGAAGTAGATTACGCTTAGTCAACAGCCCACAACTAAATCTTTCCATAGCTGTTCCATCATTTGGTCAGCAGCTAATAAGACAGATCTGAACAGACTTCAGTTAGTCGAGAACAAGGCGACCAGATTAGTGTTAAGGTGTTCATACTATACAAATATCAAATAAAATGCATGATAAACTTTCCTGGCTTCCTGTACAAGCTAAATTATACTGTGGCTTAGTTGTATTTTTAAAGAAAGCAATACTGTTAAACACACCACATTTTTTTCTGCTCAGTTGCAGCATCCAGATAAAATACATAATCATACTGATTATTAACAAACCGCAATTTAGTAATTCCTCGAGTTAAAAGCAACTTTTTGAAAAACTCTGTTATATTTAATGCAATTAGAGAATTAGCTTCTATTCATAATTTCAAAAATCACTTAAAAGCCCTGCGACAGACTGGCGACCTATCCAGGGTGTACCCCGCCTCTCGCCCTATGACAGTTGGGATAGGCTCCAGCGCCCCCCGCGACCCTGAAAAGGATAAGTGGAAGTGAATGGATGGATGGATGGCACTTAAAAGCCTATTTAGGCAGCTTTTAATTGTTGTAAATATTGTAAGAGGGAGATGTGATTTGTAATAGAAATTTGTGTATTTTGTCTCAGAGTTATTAATATTTATATGCTCACATTTTCCAAATTGTAAAACCTCACTGTGGATGTAAGAGCCAAATTATGTGGATATTTTGCATCCACTGTTTTGCTTAATATTTTATTTGATTCTATTTCATGGCTTGGGCCCCAGGAAGACTGGCAACCACTGTTGTGGAAGCTAATGGGGTTCCTTATAAATGAACAAATGCTGAAAGCTATATATGCAGGTTTTCAGAACAACATCTCCTCCCATCCAGTGACGCCTGGGAAGGCTTTGAATATTTCAGCAAGATAATGCTAGACCACACACACTGCATCTGTTACAGCAGCATGACATCATAGTAGAAGAACAGCCTGTCTGCAGTCCAGACTTTTTACCACCTCAAAACATTTGAAGCGTCATAAAACCAAAAATGTATAAAAGCAGACCCAGGACTCCTGAGCAGCTAGAATCCTCCAGGACTCCTCAAACATTCATCTCCAGCATCTGCTTCCTCTGTTCCCAGCCTGTTGTTACAAGAGGAGCAGATGCTATACTCTGGTAAATGTGACACTGTCCAAACAATTTTGAGACACGCTGTAGTTATCGATTTCCAAATGAGCTCTTTTTTCTATATAAATAAAATGAGTGAAATGTCTCAGTTTAAACATTTTTTTCCTTGTTCTGTTGTGTAAATCAGATCGGTAACTGGCAAAGATCAGTCCCAACTTTGGTTTGAGGGGTTTTAAACGATCATCACATAAACTTTTGTTCTTAAACAAGCAAAGATCAGCTGAAGAATCCTCATTTACACCTACATAAAATTTACTTGGGACAGAATATTAAAATTAAACCTTGTTTCACAACAGCTGTACTTTATTTTGAAATTTCTTACTTGGTTACGGCGTTTAAAAAAATTTCAGAAGCAATGACTGAAATCTTAAAAATCCCTTTTCCTCCCCACCAGCATAGCCTGCAGCTCTACTATATGGTGAATTTTGACCTTTTGCTGATAACTAAAAATGGTCTTCACTGTGCTTTTCTACAGATAATTGAATATACGCAGAGTAGTCGAGGAGCCTTCCTTCAAATGCTTAGCACGTTAATTACAGCAGAGCACTCTGTAAACAGCAGTAGTCAGTTCCTACAAGGCTGCAACAGGAAGAAAAACTGTGTGCTGTATGACACAGACCGCACCATAACGAAAGGAGGGGGGACGTTACCCTGGACATGCCAGATATCTGTCTAAAGATCATTTCCATTCACAAAGGGAAAAAAATCAGCTGTTAAATAAATATTATTATAAATAATAACGCAATTGTTTGTTCTGTGTTATCATACCTGTTCTGTGTGCAACACTGTAATCAACCCAATCCTGTTTGGTCACTAAGAATATGTTTTTATTACTGTTCCTAGCAATTTGAGCTCCTGGCCGCAACTCTCATTGCCAAAGGGACTGCAGCTAATCAGTTGATATGCGTTTGACAAACTCCATCGCACCCAGTTTCACCACCAATGCCACCAATTTGGCTGATGACCAAGTTTCGGCAACAAGAGAAAAGTACTTTTCCCTGCTCGTATTTAATGTATCACTGAGTGATTGTTAATCATTGTCTTGACATGAGGACTCAAAGCGGCCAGCAAATTCCTCCAGGGAGACCACCGAAACAACAAGAATGGAAAGGACGTGGGGAAACTCGCGGCACAAACGGGGCTGAGGTGCCAGGATTTTACTGCTTTAACCGCTTGGATATGACCCCAAACTGATTGTTCGAACACGGGAAACATGCAGCAGAAGCATGAATGCTGGTGACCAAGTTCACCACGTATGTGCGTCACGTGGGAAGCGATAATCATGCTGGTAGTTATGATACCCGCCTATATCCTTTCTACGTGTTTTCTATCATTGACGGTGAACGGCGACGGGATTTACCCCTTCCCCTCCTGCTCCCCTGCTCCTCGCGCTCCCGTGTGTGTGTGTCATACATGAGAAACAGCTGACCTTGAACACAGGTATGGTCTGCTGACAGCGCACACATTGTATGTCTGAGTCTCCCCTTTGCGCAAATTCCACATTACTTTGGTCCGTCACGCTGAGCACAAGATAACTTGACAGCACCTCTGTACCACAGATCAAGCACATTTCTGTCCTCTGTCACCACAGTCCAACTAAGACATGCAAAAGCAATTTCTCAGAAAAGCTAAAGACGGCACATTTCAGCGACACGCAGTGAACACACATTTAGAATGCAGAATGCTCTCTGCAGCCTACCTCGCCTTGGAGAGGTGCTGATCCATTCTGGCATCTTTACTTTCACTTTCAGCTTATGTAGTCTTAGATGTCGTCATCCTCCGGAGTTTCCACACTACTACCCGGGGTCTATTTAAATAGACTACCTAATTATGTGTGTATACATTTATTTTTACCAGTTAATGGGGATGAGCTTTTGGAAAGTTATGGAACTTCCAAATACTTACTTGGCTCCATCATCTCTATAAGATCACGACCCGAACACTACTAGACATTTTATACAAATCAACTCTTCCAAGTTTGTGTTTTTCCTTCTGACCAGATGCAGCTCTGGATGCAGCTCTTTTTAACGTATCTGTGTTTATCACTGTGTTCACGTGTCCTTGTCACTAAAACAGACTCTGAAGAATGATTTCGCCAAGTCAGAGCAGCTGTGGCAGTTTGTCTTGAAACAACTACTTCAACGTTTCAAACTTCTTTTTGAAATAAAATTACAACTTTAATCTCGAAGTTTCGACTTTATTCTAAAAATTATCGATATTTTTTCTTAATGTGGCCCAAAGACTCCTTTAGTTATTCTTTATGTCACAGCAATGTGCACTCTTCCCTCCATGGAGGAGCTGAGCCTTATGTATGGAGGAACATTTGTGCCAGTAAGAAACAAACAATAAAATCAGAATAAATCTGTACTTTTTAGTATACTTGCTATCTTATTATATTTTCTATTTGATTCTGTGGAATGAATGATGAGGGAAAGACCTTAAGAATGTGTGTCTATGCTAATCCACTAGTTGAAACATACACTGCTCCAAATTTACTGTACAATGCCCATGTGATGATGACGAGAATAATAAAAGCTAAAAAGAAATATTTTTAAAAAGTGTCCCTGGTGTTTCCCTGTGATCGTTTGGTGATGTGTTTAAACTACCCCAGACTCCCATGAGACGTCCCTGCAGGATAATCAGTACTAGGATGGTTGGTTTCTTCCCATTGTTTGCCCCAGCCTCCTTTTGTGACCTCCTTGGTGAGTTTTTTGATGTCTTCTTGAAGTTATTTATGTAGGCTGGCCCACATCCATTTCCATTCACTCCAGATGCAGCTTATTTGGTCATTTGCTCAGCTGCAAGTGAGGGACGGAGGAGTGGGTGAGAAGTTTGGTGTCAGGGCAGCTTGACCCACACACCTGGCCTCCATCCAGTGTCTCCCCCTTCTGAGGTTGTTTCCGAGGCCAGAGAGGAGAGCAGTGTGTGGTTCTGAGCTGGGAGTGCAGCCGGAAAACTGGACCGTAAAAAGCGCACAGATAAAGGACGTGCCTCGGTCCTTTATCTTCACAATTCTCTCTCTCTCACACACACACACACACACACACACACACACACACACACACACACACACACACACCACCACCAGTCAAATGTTTGGACACACCTTCTCTTTTAATGCTTTTTCTTTATTTTTACTACTTTCTACATTGTAGATACTTACTGAAAACATCAAATATATATGGTATGTTTGATAAGTTTGGTTCCACCTGCCGTGTGTGTGTGTGACGCAGAAAAGGCAAACGGATGACAATGGCTTTTTTAGCCCACTTTATTTATCTTGAGGGAAATTCTTTTATCATGAGCATGCTCACAGCAGCAAGATGAAAAGAAGAAAAAAGAGTGCACAAGAATAGAATAAAATAGAATACAATAAAAATAATAATAATATACCTATCAATAACGTGGCATACGTTGTGCAAAATGAATACCAAAAAAACGCAATCAGGCGTGAATTGGCAAAACTGAACGGA
The DNA here is from genome assembly GCF_041146795.1 of Maylandia zebra. NCBI lineage: Eukaryota > Metazoa > Chordata > Actinopteri > Cichliformes > Cichlidae > Maylandia > Maylandia zebra. Next base: position 4,986,940 of record NC_135170.1, read on the forward strand.
GATTTCCAAAGATGTGGTTAATGAGCTCATTTCTGATTGATCAGTTTTTCAAAAACGCACTGAAACTTTGTTTTTGTTTTTTGATCTAGAGGGTTACCTACTTTTCCACATACGACCTGGTATGTTTGTACAGAACTTGTTTGATTTCACAAATGAAATAATAGTTTTAAAATCTGCCGTTTGTATTTACTTGGATGCCCTTGAATAATAAAATTTGCCTGATCTGAAATGTTTAAAAATCAATAAGAATACTTGTTCACAACAGTGAATTAGCTTCTGCCTTCAACTTCAGGTCTTTGTGTTGTGCTGGTAGAGATGGTCTTTCATCTCTAGTTACTGTTTAAATCTTTATCAAATGTCATGTGACTTCTGAGTAATAAACACCTGGTTCTAATTATAGCAATTCTGGGCTTCTTGTCCAGAGAACAGGTGGGAGCAAGCAGTTTGATCATTTATGATACATTCATGATATTAAGACATCACACACAGACACACACACCAGTGTGGACAGTAAATGTTTTATTTTACACAACACACCACATCCTTCTGCTGAAGGTCGTCAGAGTCCACATGCTAGATTTAAATTAATTTTAGAAAGAAAACAACATACCGAGAAAAAACAAAAACAAACCTCCAGCAACACAAGAAACTGAGGAAACAACACGAGTAGAGACAGAACCATTTACCAGTTTACACACACACACACACACACACACACACACACACACACACACACACACTAACCAACAAGACAAGAAAACAAAAGTATTCTGATCCTAACAGGAAGCCAACTGCTACGACTTTGCTTTCCGTTTTACAGGATCGTCATCCAAACTGTGAGAAGCCTGGCCACAACGAAAACCTTTCTTTCCTAGCGACATTACTTCTTAAAACAAGACCAATTCTGTCTATGCTGCAGCGAAGTCATCACAGCACACGGATGATGGATTTTCAGGCAGGTTGTGGCGTCAAACTTTAGGTTTGGTTTTATTTAACAGAAGCTGCAGCAGCAAAGCGATCTCTAAATACCAACATTACCCATTTCCCCAAATACATTTATGGAAACTATTCCTATTATAAAATTAAAAAGTATTTTTGTTTCAGTGTTTCTAGAAAGCAAAAACAAACTGTTTTTTCTTTTGTAAATTCATTGAATCAACCACAAAGCATTTAAAACAAGAAAGGAAACTGAAACCAGTGATGACACCAAGCTGTCTCCTTAAGGTTTCATTTTCTATTGTTGGTTTGGAAAATAATTTATGAAGTTATTAGAATGACTTCCATAAGTATAGAGAGGTAGAGACATTGTAGCTGTAAATTGCAAGCATTTTACTAAACTGTAAAAGGGACATGCAGCTTCATGAAAAGAGGAGGACAGCTAGGCTGCTCTGACAGACGGCAGTCTGAAATATGAGCTAGTTAAACAGAAGCAGAGGCCACTCCGGTTTGAACTCATTACAATATCAAAACCAGAATCTTTACAGCCTTTGAAGTTAGAAATACAGTCAGTGGAAACACGGCAAACGTCTGTCTGAATATTTTGTCAATAATAAGAGACGCACTTTTGCTTTGGACATGTAAACATATCCTGGCACATTTAACAGATGCCAGCTGCACTACAGTCGTACACTTTGTAAAAGTCAGCAGGCATGCCACACATGCAAGGTTTGCTGTAGGAAGTGCACCAATTAAAAAAAAAAAAAAAAAAAAAATAGCGTTGAAACAGTTTTTTCTTGGTGAGCACTTATGTCAGACACATGTGGCTCTGTGGGAAGGAACCACTTCATTGCCCCTGGAAAATAGAAGCATGTCAACAAGTTGGCTCTTCATACTTCCTTCACTCTGCCCTTAACTAATAAGCAGCTCATGTCTGGCATGTACAGACAACAGATACAACTTTGGAAGTGACATGAACCCAAGTACCCAAACGAGTCATTACCCAGAGCAAGAGACAACATTAAATGAAACAGATTAACAATAAATAATTTTTAAAAAATTACAAATGTAATGAGTCAAAAAAACAAACACAGCTGTATTCCCAGCTGCCAACATCTGGACATCACACTGCCATTCCCCCCTTTCCATAACCCCTTAGCAACTGTTGCTACACAAACTTATCAAAAACAAGATTCCCCTTTTTAATCACCGCACTAAGCACACGACACAAAAGAACGTTACTGTTCTGTTCCCATTTTAAACACACGTAAAAGCTGCAGCTTGATGTTGTGAGCAACGGGTAAATGACCACTAGGTCATCCACAGCGATATCTCATCCATTATTACATCTGTTGTGCAGTTTGTTTCTGGCGTTCTCAGCAGTTTCCCAGTAAAGAAAGGAGAACTGAGTCACAACCTTTCAGCTGGGCCAAATACATCACAGTAATGTTTGTTCTAATTACATTGCATTGCCCAAGTTGCGTTTTTGGATAATGTTTGTCCAACTTTATTTTGCTGTTTTACTCGAGCTTCTTGGAGTGGATGGCCTGTGAACGTGAGGAGAGTCAAACTTCAATTTAACAATTCAAACAGGCTTCAAATGATAAGAGACGTTTGAAACTTGTTGCTTGGAGGTCTGAGCCACAGTTCTTCCTTTACTTTACTAGTAGATTTACTCGCTACTTTACACGCTTTAATGAATTCTACGATTCAAATGAATCTTCCATGTTAATCATATATTAAACACCAGAAGCACAACAGAAAGGCTTGCTTTGACAGTTTAGGTACATTTACTGATAATACTTGTGCAACTCTTTGAATGCAGGACTCTTACTTGCACTACTATGAGCAGCGCGTCGCAAGCCTTAGCAGAGTGTGGCTAAGCATCAGCAAAGAGAGCGAAGAAAAAGCTCAAAAGTTAGCAAATAAACTAAAAACACAGCATTTGTTATTTTAAATGTGATGATAATCATTTTAAAATGCAGCTTTGCATGGCTTTGATGGCTTCCCTTAAACTCATCCACATGCAAAGCGATGTATGGCTGAACAGTTGGTCACTAGTGGAGATTCCACAGTCTGGCTGTGATGATGACGCCATCCTGCTTTCCTATGGATGCATAAGTCATTCCTGACAACAGTGGCCAACGTTCTCTCTCCAGCTAAGTAAATTATTAAGTCAGGCTGATGTACTGCTCTTGTCTGGAGTTCAGGCGATCAAACGATTACACCGGGTTTATGGAGACTACACCACTTCCATCCGTCAACACAAATGGCACATAAAGAAATAAATGAGTGCAATTTGGCCAGAACTTCCTTTTTCCTGAACACTGACTTTAGCAAAGCCATACAACATGCACTCTAACCTCCAACATCAAATTGAAATGAATGGTGTCAGTGCGCTCTTCACTTTTAGTGAGATTAAGGGTGTCTTAATGCTTTCCACCAGTTATCAGGGACATTTGTCTCACTTTCACTCTAAGTATGTATGTTGAAGAACACAGATTTTCCGAGTGCTGATGCACAACAGCCTTCCAAATAACTGGGGTTTGGTAGCGTTGAGGCTTATCTTTTGTCACTGAGTGGGAGGTTTAAAAAAAGAACAGTAGTTTATGTGTTGGCCTGTAAAAGGCTGCTGTACATGTTTGTTGTGTCTGATGAAAGATCTGCATCTATGAAACAAGCTCTCTGTTGTTTGCCTCTGACTTTAACTTTGTCAATTAATGTCTTGTTGAGCTGTGCTTTCAACATTGTGGGTTCTGAATCATTAAGGAAATATTCGGCCGACATTTGTTTTTACTGGAGCTTCTTGGACTGTGGATGGCCTGTGCCTTCGGATGACGAAGAGGTTTTGGGATCAGCTGAGAGAAGAGCCATGATGTCCTGCATAGCCTTACTTATCTGAACTCCAGAGTCCTGGGAGGGGAAAAAACGAAAAAGTAAGTATTGAGAAGTGAAAGGGAAGTGTAAAAAGCAGACAAATGTGTTACTGGGAAGACAATTAAAACCACAGAGACAGAAGAGGGAAGAAAGAGAACATGGACAGAAGTGAGAAGTCAACCCCTCTTTATAATGAAGAAGGGATTTTTGGAGAGTTTCAAAATGAAAAGAACAAAATATTTATAGACATTCATCTCGTTAAAATATATTAAATTCAGTGTAAGCCTTGGGTTCAGGCATTCGTGTGGGCCCTTCTTAAAAACCATTAGACCCATCTATACACTCTTGCCACCAAAAGACCCATTAAAAGCTCTGAGAACAGGACACAACGTGTGAGGTATTAACCCACTCTCAAATTTGAATTTCCCCAGATTCCAGTCTGACTGCACAATGACAGCTTTCTGCAAAAGCAGAGGCTCATCTGAGGAACATTTTGGCCAGGGACCGGACTGAAATACAGAAAGTGTGGCATATCAAACAGTGTCCGTATAGGGCTGAAATATGCTCAACTCCATGAACTCAAGGACATAAACGACTGCTTTAAAATAGGACCGAGCTCTCTTTCCAAAAACTATCAGAAAATGCAAAAATGTCTGTTATTACATTTATCTTTGCATAAAGTGAATCAGTCAAATCTAAACAATCACAGAAAAAACAGGAAGTATTGTGTCATTTTCTTGAGTAAGAGTCATTTTTTGTTCTGTTTTGAAACTCAAACGACTTTCATACTTTCAAACGGAGATTTACTCACGCAACATCAAAGGTGTGCGCCTTTTTTGACGTGACACTGCGTGCCGCATGATGTTTACATGAGATTCATTTCTACAATCGCGGAGACAAAATGCTGTTGCTGTTAATCTATCTGCAGTTTTTACGCGCTTACATATTCACACGCAGTTACTGTCCCTCCATTTAGAAAGATGGAGGTGTCAGAGTGAACTTCTCCGTTCAACACAGACGCTCTCACAACCAAAATCCTGGTTTTGAATAAATGTATTTTTTCTTAATTAAAAGTTATGCATGCTGTATGCATTTTTTTAATTCCTAAGTTGAGAGTCTACATCAGCCAAAAAACTCTGTTTTCAGTTTTTAACATTTGAAATGATGAAGGCACTTGAAAAGTAACACAAAATTAGCTGCCTTTCCAGAAAAACAAAAACTTTTCATAAGTACTGAAGGGTTGGATCTTTCCCTCCGAGGCTTCTAGACTTCTAATTGGCCAACACTTCTACAGGGCTGGGATTTGGCTTGTTCTTGACAATGTTTCACAGGTTTTTGGCGTTTACATGTGGACGAAGATATTTTTTAAAACTGCACAGATGGATGGGATTTTTAAAAAAATTATTTTTATGTTTTCTTTTGTTTGTTTTTAAGACACTGATCTGAAAGGTAAATGTGTGTGTTAGAAGCAGCTTTGCTGGATTTGTTTTAAGTGTGAATCTTTTTCTTTGATCAGCTTTTCCTCAGGTTTGAACTGTGAGGCCTTTCTGTCTTTCTGGGAAAACACAGGCCAACATGTGAAATGAGAGCGTGCACCGCCCTCAGAACTTTGCTCCTGTTAATGAAACTGAATATTTTATGGATCTAAATGTTTAGAGACAATAGTGAGGTACTGACCTGTCTGTCTCTTTAAGTTGTAGATGTTTAATTCTAGGCTACATGTTATTCATCTCCCAATGAGTCTGCTTGGCATATGCTATGTATAAAGGCTCTGGACTTTTCCAAAATGGCATAAAAAGCCAGCTTTAGCGTGATTATTACTATTTCAATTTCTGGGAAGTTTTCAATTGTCTCTCCTGTGACTATGAAGAGTGTGGCTGGTGCAAGTTTTTTGTTTATTTGTGAAACTGAGCGTGGGTGTGGAGATTTCTGATGCCGCTGCTGATTATTCAAACAGTGTTTAAAACGTGAGTCATTTGGTACAGTTGTAAACAATGCACCCCAGTGCAGGCCTTTGAACTGTATGTTAATAAGTACATGAAGTGTACCTGTACCTCAATAGCTGAGAAGAGTCTTTATCCATCATTTGGTGATCTACTGATTTGTTTTTTTAATGTGGCACCTTTTTTTCATGAACTGCAGATGATGAAAAATGTGCTTAAATTAATTTTGTTCATACTTACTGAGCTGCTTAGCTACTTCTTTACTATGTGAATAAACTATTTGAACAGGAAAGGTATCGTAGAATTAAAAACACATCTCAATAGAAGCAACTGTTAAAATTTGGAATGAAATTTATGACTGAATATGAAATCCAAAAGCTGCTGCAATCCTTCGTATTAATGATCTCACTCTCTCTTCCTGTGTGTGTGTGTGTGTGTGTGTGTGTGTGTGTGTGTGTGTGTGTGTGTGTGTGTGTGTGTGTGTGTGTGTGTCCTTCCTGAGTTGACATTTCACCCGTAATGAACCATGAAGTCAGTGTGGATTGAGGACTTCCTGAGCTGTTGACGAACATAAAAGTACAATCACTCTGGACAAAATTAGTTTTTATCTACCATCATGTATTTTCAAACACCATGCTATAATTGTGTTTAGCTTTTGAATGCAAAAACCTATGTACATAGTAAATACACAGTCAGCTTATTTACATAGTTGTCCCCAACTTTTCTCACTTCTCATTTCCCTGTCAGCAGGCTGGATAAGTTATCGTTGCAAGAATCATCTCATGATTCTTAAGACTCAAATTCTCTAGACCAGCGGCCTGCAATCTCTTTTCAAAAAGAGTCATTTTTGGCTAAAAACACACAGAGCTCCAAGAACACACTCAAGATTTACAATGAAGGCAGCACCGATTAAAGCACCAATTAGTCTATCAGCATGACTATCAGGTGTAAGTACAATATAAAGCGCCTTGAGGCGACTTTTGTTGTGATTTGGCGCTATATAAATAAAACTGAATTGAATTGAAGTACCCTACACTGCTCTGCTGCGGGCCATTGAATAATATGTAGTTCAGTTCATCTTTACAGTGTCATGATGTATTTGCCTCATTTGAGGAAATATAGAGCTAAAATAACAAAAATGTAAATGTCAAAAAGTTTTGAATTTTCAAAGGAAACTTGGCAATAAAAAAATGCAACTCTGGCATTTTTATTCTTATGTGAGTTGGGTTTAATTTGAGCTTAGATGCAAACTTAAAATACATTTTTGTTTTTTGCAATTTGACGAACAAAAGCCAAAAACTAGGATTTTTCTTAATTCCAGGTAACACAAATTGTCTGTACTTTTGTATTAGCTGTGCTTGCACACATGCTCAGCCCTAAAGGCCCATTTTCAGCCAGGAGTGTCAGGTTAGGGCTGTGTGCAAGCAGGAGTGGTGGTAAGGAGGACCCAAAGTGCAGACGCTCGGAAGCAAGAGTGTACTTCAAAACAGCTTTAATGCTAAACTCAAAAAGTAACAAAACTGATACGCACGCACGCACGCACGCACGCACGCACGCACGACACAGCAAGACGAGAGTAGATCGCGACAATGATGGAAGAACACACAGGGCTTAAATCAGGGAATGAGTGACAGGAGGGAAACACAGCTGGGGCAAATCAGGCCTAACAACACAGGGGAAGCAAAACCAGATACATTAACATGAGACGTGGACCTTCAAAATAAAACAGGAAACATAACACAGACTGAACTTACAGACACTACAACAGAGGGAACAGAGACGTGGGACCAGGACAGACACAGACACAGACAGGACATGGGGATGTAGCAGACAGGGGAGACAACAACTAAGGAATACACAGAGACAAACCATAAGACATGACTCTAACAAAAACCCAAAGACTAGAAATTATAAATAATATAATAAACTCAAAAACCCTGGGTCAACGACCCAGGCATCCTGACAAGGAGGAACTAACATTTAGGCCTGCCTGTGTTTTTTTCCAAATGTATAAAATTGTCTATAGTGATGATAAATAAACAAGCAGCAACTTAGTAATGCTGTAGCTAAACTGATGTCATCAATTTGCAGACTGTTCCCCTTTCTGATGCTCACATGAATACTTTACTGGAAATCAAATGTGTTTTTTCTCTGAAAAAGCAATTCATCTTTACTTTGATTTCTAACTATTTTCTTGCTGCTGACAAAGCGAAACTTTCTGCAAACTTGGAAACAACTCCAAAGATTAGCTGTTTGTATGTAAAAATATTAGCTATTGAGGTTTAGAATTAAGAGGATCATCTGATAAATCAAAGGGCTGACTTTGGCATTTTTTCAGAATTTTTATTTTTTAATTTTAGATGAATGTGTTTACTAAGAAGAGCAGATGATTGAAATGGAAGTGAAAATGTGTGAAACAGTACATTCTGTCCTTTCGTGGAACAAGGGTTATGCCACATATCTTGTCCACATGACATTATAGCCTGTATTAAGAAATAATTCAGGGAAAATTCAACAACATTTATGTGTCATTTAAAACCACAATTCCACCCTAAACACTTAGAATCCTGCACCGTTTGTGGTCCTGCTGATTTGTGATGTTAAGCTGTGCGGTGCACAAAAGTCAAGGGGGCTTCAAACAGGAAATTTCAGGAATTTAAAGGACTTAAAATGAAAGTCTGAAGCAGGCCCTGGTTTGGTAGTATTTACAGAGTAACCTGTCTTACTACACTGATAAACTTCTCGATTGTACTGTAGTGACTCATCCAAAGAGCCATCTGAGCCAAGAAACACTCTTAAAGACTCGTTAGGATACGACCAACATTTTAAGATTGACAGAGCCAAAATAAACATCCTGACTTTACTGGGTCAGTATTTGGTTTTTCTGCGTTCACAGTTTCTGCTTTCATCATTGCATCATTTAATTGCATCAGTTAGGGCAAAGCTGACCAAGTGAAGAAAACCGAGTCACAAAAAGCAAACAATATTATGTTGTTCCCACCAAGGGAGGAAATGCTTCCAATGTAGTACCTAATAGGCCAGAGTATGCCAGTTGTAAATAAGCTTTCCTACAACAGTGCGTTATATAACACTGGGACTCTGAACTTCAAGACACAGAGACGTTACTTACAGTCTGACTGCAGGAGTATTTGGAAGAGACGTGGGAGTTGACCATATCTTCACCCACGATGATGCATGAAACCCCATAACCATCATCAGTGACCTGACATGACAGTGAAGACACGAGGTTTCGTATCAACGCCACCAGATGTACATTATCTAGTTATCCCTCTCTCTCCTGCTGCTACTTCAATCATGAAACTAATCAATGATCAGCTGATCGGCTTTTCTGTCGTGAGTCCGTCTCTCTTGTTTGTTTATCGCCCACTTTGCACCAGAAAGAGGAAACCAGCGGCTGAACAACAGCAGCACGTTTAAGCTTGATCAGCTGTTGTTAGAATTTATTTAATATTACTTTCTACACCAGGATCTTTTTCTACGTAGCTGACAGCTGTAACTGTGCAGGGGCGGATCTAGCAAAGTTTAGCCAGGGGGGCCGATAGGGCATTAACAGGGAAAGGGGGAACAAAGACATACTTTTCTTTCTAATTTTAATAAATAATTATCTGAATCTTACAACCAAAGTTTTCATCTGATGTAAAATGTATAGAAACCCATTATTGTATACAATAAATATTAAGTCAAATTTATGACCTAGTAAAGTACTTTTTTCTTTGGGCAGATACCATCTGTGCAGTCAATTCTGTTGAAGAAAGAAAGATGTTGAATCTATTTAATTATTGTAGAAAAATTATTTATGTGCATTTTTTTTTAATTTACTTTATATTTTATTTTTGCTTTTAAAATTAAACACAACAGATTTAATTGTGAACAATTACTACAGTTAACATTTTGTGAACTGTAAGCACGAAGAAAAAAGAGAAAAAAACGTATAAAAAAATCAAAAAATCAATAGAAATCAATAATCAATTTAATGCATGTGTATTAAATTGAAGTCGATTACAGTTTTTCTCAGTCGCTTTGGTGCGTTTCTCAGATCAGAATTGAAATTCTCATAACTATTAGTTCAACCTCCACAACACTCAGTCATTTGTGCACATCATAGTAGCAATTTCTCCTCTCTCTGAACAAACTGCAAATGATTTTGGACATGAATCAGTTGCTTCCATACATTTCCCTGCTGCTTTCTGACATTTCCATTTGCTTATGTCATGTCAGTCAAAAGTAATCATACCTATGGATGCTGAATAGTCGTTCCCAATAAAACTAATAGTCATACATCCATTGCTTAAGTCATCACACACAAAATTGTTGAACTAGTTATCACATGCCAAATATTGGCCATCTGTCAAGCAAATCCTATACCTTTCTGTATCATTTTTCCTGGAAATGTCTCCGAAATTGAACAATTGATCTCAGGTGAATTACAGCTGTCACTCATGAGGAGGCTCTACCAAATGGGTGATTTTATGTTTACATGTATTCTACAGTGAACAAGTGACTGTAGCATATTTTTCTTTTGCACAATTCTGTAGGATTACAAACACTTCTACACAATGGAAATGTGAAACGTACGTATTCAGTGTCTCAGTTACTCCCAAGACTCCCATAACATCTACAGTGACTTTACTGCACATTTCAGATAGCTGTACAGGTAGGCCATAGTGCTGTCGTCAGCATTTTCAGGTGTCACCAATTGTTTTTGCAATGGGAAACACTGAAATTATAAACTGTCATAGTGGAAACGTGACAATGCCATTTGACTATCTTGTTCATAAAGATGGTGTCAAGACTTTTCATTTTGATGGCACTGACAGTTTCATTGACATGGATACTTGCTTTTGAGGTATGGATAATCAATTCTGTGCATGTGACGTGCTTTTGCAGGCTATCCACTAGGTTTTTCAGTTTGCACTAATTGTTTTGAGAAATGCACTAACTGCTGTGCAAATGTTAATGGTGTTCTGAGAAACGCACCAAAGCGACTGAGAAAAACTGTAAGCATTATCAGGTGGAGGGTGGGGGGAGGTGCTGGGAAGTTTATTTCACAAAACTAAAAAGTTGACACGACATGCTCTCATGTCCTTTACATTTCCTGCTGAGATATTTTTAGAGCATACAGGGGAAAAAAGAAACGCAGGCAGGCAGGCAGGCAGGCAGGCAGACAGGCAGACAGACAGGCAGACAGGCAGGCAGACAGGCAGACAGGCAGATAGGCAGATAGGCAGATAGGTAGATAGATGCATAAACACTGATCTTTTTTTATTCTAATGACAATATCCCGAAAAACAGAGTATTTCCTTCCTCTGGATTTTCTCCCTGATCCATTCTTTCAGGGAATCACAGTGGTCTGTGTTTTTGTAGTTGTTTTTCCCTTCCCACATCTCTTGCATCTTCTCCATGTACTAGTACACAGTTAGGTAGGAGCTCTTGAGCTGCCACATAAATAATCTTCCAGAATAGGAAAAATTGAATAAAAAATATAATCTAAAATAAAAAAAAGTAATGCATTTAAACAATGACTGGAAAAAAGAAAGTGAAGCCAAGGAAAAGGCAAATGTGAAATTGAAAGTATTTAGTTCCATTACATGCAGACAGGAGGATGTGGGTGAAGGAAGCAAAAGTACAAACACATGCACACACACATGCACATGAAGGGACTTGACAAGACTAAGGTTGAGAGATTTGGCACACACGGAGAAGAGAGAGAGAGAGAAGGGAAAACAAAAGGAGACTGAAAAATATGAAAGCCAAAGCTGATGCAAAGCACTCCTGCACTCCTTACAAATGCCCCTCCTCTCAGTCAGTGATAACAAACAGAATCCAAAACCAAACCTTGGCATATATATCAAAACTGTAGGAGCAGGGGGATTTCCACTGAATGATACACAAGAGATTCCCAATATGAAAACACTAAATAGTGACATATTAAAACACTGATTTCTGTGTTTTGGTTGATGGAGATTTGACGCTTAAACTTAAACATCATTGAGGTCTGCCACATCAAGATTGCATGCACCCTGTCCTCGGTCCTCTCTACTTTCACCCAGTACATGAAATGACACACCAGAGACAATAAAACTTTGGACTTACAGTATATCCTGCAAATAAGGCATTTGCCTTTTCTGTTCAGTCGAGTTCTCACCCAACTCATCTGGATGTATGCACACAATTTATAGCTAATGAGAGTACAGAAAGCCCAATAAGGGCCAGGTCTTAAAGCATTAAATGCCTACCTACTCCCTGTTGCACTTAAAACATTTATTTACACCATCATGGGTTTCTGTATATCTTATACCAACATCATGCATCCTGTATTACCTGTTTAAAATAAGCCATCTAAAACACTGCAACAGGCTGGTTGAGGAAGCAGGACAGAAGCCAAATGTGTTGTAAGAATAGCAAAGGCTTCTCTGTACTGACAGAGCTGACCCCAGACGCTCCTGAAAATGGTGACACCACAGAGTCCCTGTGGGCACTGCTCCTTTTGTGAAGTCATTAGAGTCCAATGAAATCTAAAGCTTGGAGGTATTACTCCTGTATTCATCTCTGTGGTGTAGAAAATCCATCTCTGTGATTTGGCTAATTGCATGATAAAGGTTAATGCAAAAAACTCCACGTGGATGCAATGCCCCATGGGCTTCACTGCTCTCAGGGCTTTTGAAAAGTCACTAACAGAACACCTGTCAAGTTTCAGTCCTCAGGGACGTTCAACATTGTTGCAACACGTTGATGATTGAAGTTTTGTGACTGGTAAGCAGACCTTTGAGAACAACACAAAAGTGCTGCTGAAACAGCTTACTGAGCAGGGTTCACATGGTCAGACTCTCCAAATTCACCTGGGACACGTGATCACGTCAGACGGCAAGTCCCTCTCACTAAGAAGGACTGCTGTGATTTAATCTATTCCAAACCACAAACAGACAATGATGACATTTCTTTGCACGACATTTTGCTGTAAATGCATACCAAACTATGCAACGTGAGTGGCTCCACTGTCAACAATGATACATGGGAGGTGGACCAACTGCACACAACAGACAACATGTGACTAATGACACGTGCTTTCACAGACCTAAAACTGACACTGCAGACTGCACCAAGTTATGGATTATCCATCATCAATCCTAGCAAATCATAGGCCCAGACAGTGGATGAAAGTAGCCTCTGTTTTATCACTGGAGCACGGGGCGACAGCAAAGGCCAGTGATGTAGTTCTCATCCAAAACAGAATCAGCAGCCAAAAAAGACATTCTAGCTTCATGTGACCTTGTGAGCTACTCCGACTCAAGACTTTTGGTACCATATTGTGTATCACTGATCCATCTACAGCAAAGACACATGACTGTATGGCAGCCTCCTCTGACCTATAGAATAACAGGTCTGGTCAGCTCAGACCAGGTGGTCTTTGCGAACTGCTCAGCATCACACAACCCAGACACTGAGTTTAGCTGGCAAATCAACTGATTTGCTTAAGCTGAATGCTAAATGATGCAGGGAATCACTGCACATCAAACCTGTAATATGTTATAAACTACAGCCATTTTTAAAGATAGAGTTGGACAGAATATGAAACCAGACCATATCTTTAACATCAAAAGAGCACAACAGAAAGCTGCCACAGACTAGGAATGTGGGGAAAACAGCAGGGACTTGCAGAACAGGTGAGGCATAGTATGGCCTTCATAGAAAAAACAAAACAAAAACATGTCTACGCGAACTTTTCTCCTCATTATACTAAACTCAGGGACCAATATCAGTACTACATTAAATGTAGAGGAAGGTGTGTTTTGACTAATCTAACATCTGTGTACTGTGACTAAGTAAAATCCTGTGCAAAGAGCATGTGTGCAAAAATGGGATGCAATGGCAACAATAAAGGTCAGGATACACTTTGTTCTGCATTATCAACAAACAAAGAATCCACACAGTGGATATAAAGGAGTCATTATTTTCCCCCTGTTTATCCATGCCATATTAACCTTTGTAAAAGGGTTTTTCTTTCAATAAATCTCAGAAAACCACTGTGGTTTTAACGCTCTGTCCGTGTCCAAACCCTGTAAATAGGTAAGCTGGTAATAATTCTTTTTCATTTGCATTTCAAATTTTATTTTTAGATTAAAAGGAATGTCAGCAAAAAAGTACCAGTCCAAATGAAGACTGTGTGCCAACAGACTATCTCAGAAAATGACATGCTGGTATCACCTGATACTTATTGTTGCTCGACTACAGCTGGGATGTTTTCATGTAATGATGTAATGGTGTAAAGTAACTGGATCTTTGATCTGTATGCTACAGAAAGGAAGTTTGTCACCATGATTATTTTCTCTCCCACTGAGAAAATAGTAAAAAAAATAAAATAAAATCAGAAAGTCAAATGAGTGAAGCTTTGAGGTTGGAGTTTAACCAGAACTACTCACCATATGATAAAATATCCAAACTACCACATAATTCTTACAAGAAAAAAAGACTAACTACACTTTCCATATCCAAAACAAAACCAAAATCATGGGGAAAGGCTCAGATATTATATACAAGTTGTGGCTTCCACAGAAAAAGACACTTCAGAGTTGTCTAAACTTGTGGTATTGTGACATGAAAGAACAGAGTGGAAGGGAGATAAAGAAAATCCCCGCCTGTTCCCTTAAAACTTTCATAACTGGGTCACTCTCACTTGGCATCGGTGGGACTTTTCCAATACAGGAAAACACCTCAGTCCCCAGAATGAGAGCATGGGTATTTGCTTAGCTAGCAGCATGCCCGACCAATATTTCCACTAACCAATACAGACACTGAAAACCAATTACACATGTACTGTACATACAAATATGACACCTCCTCCACCACATTTTCATCAGTGTTTGTCAGGCTGTCCTGTGGCTATTAACCACTGCTTGGTTTTTTTGTTTGTTTAATCTTTTCCTCCCCTGGAGCGGATTTTAGAGAATATGTGCCTCCATGCTGCAGCTGCTTTCTGTGCAGCTAATCAGATCCAAATATCTAGGACTACTGTCACATTGTAAGCAGGACTGAAAGGCGTAATGTTACGTCTTACTATTGGGGAAAAGAAAAATTCAGCGCCGGTCACTTTGGTTCCCATAACAGTTTCTCCTTACACTCCTTACACTTCACTCATACAGTGGGGCAAAAAAGTATTTAGTCAGCCACCGATTGTGCAAGTTCCCCCACTTAAAATGATGACAGAGGTCAGTAATTTGCACCAGAGGTACACTTCAACTGTGAGAGACAGAATGTGAAAAAAAAAATCCATGAATTCACATGGTAGGATTTGTAAAGAATTTATTCGTAAATTAGGGTGGAAAATAAGTATTTGGTCACCTCAAACAAGGAAAATCTCTGGCTCTCACAGACCTGTAACGTCTTCTGTAAGAAGCTTTTCTGTCCCCCACTCGTTACCTGTATGAATGGCACCTGTTTGAACTCATCATCTGTATAAAAGACACCTGTCCACAGCCTCAAACAGTCAGACTCCAAACTCCGCCATGGCCAAGACCAAAGAGCTTTCGAAGGACACCAGGAAAAGTATTGTAGACCTGCACCAGACTGGGAAGAGTGAATCTACAATAGGCAAGC
The DNA here is from genome assembly GCF_041146795.1 of Maylandia zebra. Classification (NCBI taxonomy): domain Eukaryota; kingdom Metazoa; phylum Chordata; class Actinopteri; order Cichliformes; family Cichlidae; genus Maylandia; species Maylandia zebra. The sequence goes on from NC_135170.1 coordinate 5,002,311, forward strand.
AGCTTGGTGTGAAAAAATCAACTGTGGGAGCAATCATCAGAAAATGGAAGACATACAAGACCACTGATAATCTCCCTCCATCTGGGGCTCCACGCAAGATCTCATCCCGTGGGGTCAAAATGATCATGAGAACGGTGAGCAAAGATCCCAGAACCACACGGGGGGACCTGGTGAATGACCTGCAGAGAGCTGGGACCAAAGTAACAAAGGTCACCATCAGTAACACACTACAACGGCAGGGAATCAAATCCCGCAGTGCCAGACGTGTTCCGCTGCTGAAGCCAGTGCATGTCCAGGCCCGTCTGAAGTTTGCCAGAGAGCACATGGATGATACAGCAGAGGATTGGGAGAATGTCATGTGGTCAGATGAAACCAAAGTAGAACTTTTTGGTATAAACTCAACTCGTCGTGTTTGGAGGAAGAAGAATACTGAGTTGCATCCCAAGAACACCATACCTACTGTGAAGCATGGGGGTGGAAACATCATGCTATGGGGCTGTTTTTCTGCCAAGGGGACAGGACGACTGATCCGTGTTAAGGACAGAATGAATGGGGCCATGTATCGTGAGATTTTGAGCCAAAACCTCCTTCCATCAGTGAGAACTTTGAAGATGAAACGAGGCTGGGTCTTCCAACATGACAATGATCCAAAACACACCGCCCGGGCAACAAAGGAGTGGCTCCGTAAGAAGCATTTGAAAGTCCTGGAGTGGCCTAGCCAATCTCCAGACCTCAACCCCATAGAAAATCTGTGGCGGGAGTTGAAAGTCCGTGTTGCTCGGCGACAGCTCCAAAACATCACTGCTCTTGAGAAGATCTGCATGGAGGAATGGGCCAAAATACCAGCTACTGTGTGTGCAAACCTGGTAAAGACCTATAGTAAACGTTTGACCTCTGTTATTGCCAACAAAGGTTATGTTACAAAGTATTGAGTTGTATTTTTATTATTGACCAAATACTTATTTTCCACCCTGATTTACGAATAAATTCTTTACAAATCCTACCATGTGGATTCATGGATTTTTTTTTCACATTCTGTCTCTCACAGTTGAAGTGTACCTCTGGTGCAAATTACTGACCTCTGTCATCATTTTAGGTGGGGGAACTTGCACAATCGGTGGCTGACTAAATACTTTTTTGCCCCACTGTAAACCTTCATGCATTTTTAAACAATGTCTTTTTATTAAATGTTTTTCCTTTTATATAAACAGAAAGAAAAGAGAAGGATTACAGATGATCTGTACATTCGGTTTAAGTAGCCCGTACATTTAGGCTTTGAAATAAAAGGGGGGGGGGGGGGGGAAGGGAAATAAAGAGAAGAAAAAAAGCGAAATATAAACATATGTATGATATTTGCCAAGGTAACATAATCCCTGCAAAATAATCCCATTCATTCCCACCCAGGTCACTGCCATAGACCTGTCCACTGTATTTCCACATCTGACATAAGAGAGTTTGCTGAAAAATTCTTATAGATTTTGAAATGCATCAATGAAAGGACCCTGCACACTTTCCAGTAGAGTTCTGGAGCGAGTGTCTTATTTTTTTCTAGTTTTAGACACGCCATGAGGTCACATAACCACTGTTTGAGAGTGGGGGGGCAGCATCCCACTACCTCAGTAGGATTGCCCTCCTGGCCAACAGGGAACAGAATGATAATGCCTGTTTTAGAGGCCAGTAGAAGCACATCATTCCCACTGATGCCAAACACAGCAAGAAGGGGGCCAGCGTCACACTCAGAGTCCAGCACAGGGTATGAAAAACGTCTGTCCAGAACTGAACGAGATTGGGACAAGACCAGTACATGTGGATCAGTGAGGCTTCAGCAGTTTTGCATCTGTCACAATATGGAGTGATTTCAGGATAGATAATCTGGATTTTGAGAAGTGGGCTCTATGCACCACTTTGAACTGGATTTAACAGTGGCGGGCACATAATGATGTTGTGTTGACATGTTTTAGTATAGAGGCCCATGTTTCGTCAGAGAATGTCATGTTTAAGTCTTCTTCCCACACTGTCTTGAGCTTGGATGGAGAGGTATGTGTCAAATTTAACATTTTATTGTAAAGCAGGGAAATCAGCCCTGTGTTGGTTGGATAGAGTTGTAGGATAGTTTCTAGTAGTGTAGGCTCTGGTGGAGGGCTTGAGCCTGAAGTCTGGGAACAAATAAAGTGCTTGACTTGCAAGTATCTGAAAAAGTGTGATGGTGGTAGACTATATTTAATGGCAAGTTGTTCAAATGATGCCAGTTTGTTGGCTATGAATAGGTCTTGAAGCAAGTTATTCCACTTCTGTGCCACAAACCCAGCGTCCTGGATAGAAGGTTTAAAGAGATAGTTAGATGCAATGGGGCTGAGAAGGGAGAAGTCACAGCGTTTAAAGTATTTCCTAAACTGGCCCCATATTTTTAATGAGTATACCATTACAGGGTTGTGGATGGAGTTGAATGAAGAGGATAAGAGTGGAGAGCAAAGTGCTGCTGGTAAGGATATGATATTGTCACTATGCAATTCCATAGTCACCCAGTCAGGACAACCACTCCGATCTTGGTAAAAATACCAGAACACCAAACATCGTATGTTAGCAGCCCAATAATAGAAACGAAAGTTGGGACGTGCAAACCCACCTTCAATTTTAGATTTTTGAAGATGCACCTTATTAAATGGTAAATGGCCTGTATTTATATAGCGCTTTACTAGTCCCTAAGGACCCCAAAGCGCTTTACATATCCAGTCATCCACCCATTCACACACATTCACACACTGGTGATGGCAGCTACATTGTAGCCACAGCCACCCTGGGGCGCACTGACAGAGGCGAGGCTGCCGGACACTGGCGCCACCTCTGACCACCACCAGTAGGCAATGGGTGAAGTGTCTTGCCCAAGGACACAACGACAGAGACTGTCCAAGCCGGGGCTCAAACCGGCAACCTTCCGATTACAAGGCGAACTCCCAACTCTTGAGCCACGATCGCCTTGGACGTTTACCCTGCCATAAGTAAGATGAGATGACAGAGTCCAGCTCATTGAAAATTGAATTGATACATCCTACCAGAGACAGAGAGAGTGATGTCCAGTGGGTGAGGGACGGCTTCACTTGGTTCAGCAATGCACTCACATTTTCTTTGAAAAGGTTTCTGTTTTTTTTGTCATTGTGATTCCCAAATATGTACATTTTTCCTTTCAAATTTGAAGGGAAAACTCGTGAAGTCTAACATACTTGCTTTGCTACTTAACGGGAAGAGCTCACTTTGTGTGTGAATGTGTGTGTGAATGGGTGAAAGACTGAATGTGGTGTAAAGCGCTTTGGGGTCCCTTAGGGACTGAGTAAAGCGCCATACAAATACAGGCCATTTACCATTTGTGTTCAATAGAGAAATGGGTCTATAGGAGGCACATTCCAACAGATCTTTTCCTTTCTTTTCATTAAGTGTAATACAGGCTTCACAGAATGACTGAGGAAGAGATCTGGTGGTGTCAATGGAAAATTGTACTTAGTAGTCAGTACACACACACACACACACACACACACACACACACACACACACACACACACACAGAGAGAGAGAGAGAGAGAGAGAGAGAGAGAGAGAGAGAGAGAGAGAGAGAGAGAGAGAGAGAAGTATAAATAAAGACCGGGGCAGTTTCTCAGTGCGAGTCTCAGTTCTGGAGGCTGCCCTTGCTAGCAAGAAATTCTGCGTGTTTCTCTTCTCTGATTCTCTACTGAAGAAGTGTTTTAGAGTACATCTCTTAACAGGTGATATTTCAGAAATGTCAAGTTTAGCTCAGAAATCAGTAATTGAATTGCAGTCAGTTTGGGACTCTGAGGTGTAAAGCTGTGAGTAAAAAAAAGAAAATCCCTGAATACTTCATTTATTTTTCATGATCTGTGACTATGTTGATATCTTGTCGAATTTTAAGAATACTTTGCCTTTCCCTAGAACCTTTTGGAAGGCTCCGCAGTAATTTATCGGGTTTGTCACCATGCACATAAAAATTTGATTTTATGTATGAATAGGCGTTCACTCTAGTACCTTGTACTAGAGTGAACTAGCGCTTTTAAAATATTTCATGATTCTGTTTGAGAGCATACTGTTCATCAGTCTCCTTAAGTTGACTCAGAGCTTCCCAAAGTGTGGGGCCCGCCCCCTAGGGGGGAGGGGGGCAAAGCCATTGCAGGGGGAGTGTGGTATGAAAAGGAAAAAAACAAACAAAAAAAAACACAACAACGCTTGGACACTGCTAGCACAGGCGCCCACACAAACACAAAGCAGGAGATGAAGCATCACTGAATGTTTCCAAAGCAACTTCATTCTAAGCCAAAGACTAGAAAATATGGTGAAGCAAATCTTCCCTTTGGTTTCACCTGCACAAGTGCCGAGGTAGGTCTCCCCTGCAGAATTGCTTTTCCCTTCGTCGGGAGCAGCGCTGGGCTGTTCAAATCACGGGCAAACAGGATCCCACATTCTTGATTTTTAGTTCACAAACACTTCTTGTAATGACCAACTACTCCTGACTTTTTGGAGATGTTTGCGCTTTATACAGTAAAGTTACAGCGGGATACAAATAATATCAGGCTGATCCTGCCAGGATTCGTTCCAATTTTTCTTGTTTTACATTTTTCTTGTAAAACAAAAAGGGGCCTAGCAAAAAAAAAAGTTTGGGAACCACTGCATTAGCTCTTTTTTTTTTTTTTTTTCATAGGTGGACTGTTTTTTTAATTCTTGCTGAATAAGCAATAATCTGGCCTCTGATATACGCCTTAAAGGCATCCCATACGACAAGGCTGGAAGTCTCTGGGGGAGAGCTGGTGGCAAAGTAAAAGCGTATCTCATCCTTTACAAAATTTTCATCTGACAGAAGGGTCGAGTTGAAGTGCCACTGTGCAGCTTTAACAGGAGGATGTGGAAGAGAGAGTAAGAGGGGCGTGATCTGAAATAACTATGCTATGGTAGGCACAGGAGTGGACCTGCTGCAGATAATTAGTGTCAATGATAAAGTAATCAATTCTTGAGTATGTATGGTGCACATGTGAAAAATAGGAGTAATCTCTTTCATGAGGATTTAGGGTACGCCAAGCATCACACACTCCATATCCTGATAGAAAGGCATGAATGACAGATGCAGATTTGCTTTGAACATTACTCTTAGGTAGTGATGGCCCGCTTGAAGCTGACGCTCCGGAGCGTGTGTCGAAAAAAACAACACACTGGTTCAGAAGCACTGTGTCGAGGCTTGCTTCGTTTGGCAAAAGTCACGTGACCAGTGACGTCCGAAGCTTCATTACGCACGTAACTGCTTCGGTACCTGATTCAAACGGATATAAGGAAGTGAATCATCCACGGGATTCGTGGAGTGTGTTGATGGTGACAGATAGCGACGAGGTGATCATTCCACTGACAGATATGGAGCCAGCGAGGAAGAGAGGACGTTCTGGTGTTTGGGAATATTTTGAGTTGATTTTGCTCAATTCATTTTATCTGCCGAAGTGAAAAACTTGAAATGTCCAAAATCATGTTTTCATAATGTAAATATCATTACAGCATATGACTTTAGGAACACTTCCATGTGAATTAAAGCTAATGAAGACTACAACAATGTATTTGACACTATACGTACATTACATTGCTACAGTTTAGAAAATCATTTTGTTTATTGTTTTTAGGTGATAGTCTGCAGGACCCAGGAATACCTGCATATCTACCAGCTTGCAGTGTAGTTCCTGCACTCCACAGCCTCTTCTGTTCCATGCAAGTGGACTTTCTCCAGGGCAGGAGAAACTATTTCTAAGAAAAGAAACAGACTCAGCCAGCGCACAGTAACACTAATCCTCTTTTTAAATGTAAATAACAAAAGGGCTACCTTACATTGATCATGTTTTTACTTTGCAAGTTCTTGATTAGGGGTGGGTTTTGATTATCGCCTTTCTGATTACAATCCATGCTAAATTGAATAAAGTGATATTGATTCATTAAAATCCCGTGTCGATTTGTAAATTAACGTTATTATGCCTGAAACGCCAGCATCTCAGGTTAAACCTCACAACATGTCGTCAAACACCATGCAGCTAAAACAGTAACTGGGAGCAGGTTTACGGATTCTGCATACAAACGTAAACACAGAGCGCGGACCCGACGCGTCAGAGTCAGATTTTGATGTGTCGTCGGGTCCGCGCTGTGTTTGCCTCTTTTTTTTCCCGCTGGCTTCTGCAGCTGCAGGTTTCATAACTCTCTGTTTACATCTCTAATTAAGTCTCACGTGTGTCAGCTTTCTTTTAATAGATACAAAATTATGGATATATACTGTTAAATGATCAGAATTGTAATATTTCTGACTGAGGCAAAACTTTCCAGATTCCAATCAAATTGAATCGGATCCTGTATCGAATCAAAATGATTCTACAAATCAGTGACGATGCAGCCGTACTCAGCTCCCTAAGCATTTTCCCTTTCCAGTTCACAATCAATCCCACCCCTAGGTCAAAAATATGTATAGGACAATTGGCCTAATCTAATATTTTGTATGAACCTGTCCAGCTGTCCAGTGATTAAACGACAAGTAGATGGAGGCAGGACTTCACAGCAGGGGCATACTCCATAATGTGCTGTGCATTCTCATATGTATATTATATATATTGCTCACTTATTGTATTTACCAACATCAAGGAGTTATGAGCAAAGAAAGGCCACCATAGTGCATGTTTAAATAGGGAAAGTTTATTGATCAAAATGTATTACGCAAATACGCATTACATTTTTTTCAGCCCCCCAATCGAGAAAACAAAACCAATTACATGTTCAAAGCAACGGAACGGTGGCCCAATATCAGAGAGAACTCCACTCTTGAGTGAGCAGCGATGATTGAGCAGTCCGTTTTATTTTGCAGATTCAAGCTGCTCTTCAAAATTTTCACCACCAGATGTCACCGGAGAGGACTGTGTTGAAAAGCTTCGAGTAATGAATCGTTTTTCAATACAAGCTTCAGTGCTTCGGAAAGCTTCATTTGGCCATCACTACTCTTAGGACCCAATCGCAAACTCACAGAGACAGGAATGAACTCAAAATTCACAGCTTTATTGCTGGAGAGCAAAACCATACAAACTAAACTGGGAAACTATAACGTAATAGACAGAGACACACACGGCCATGAGGGAGAACACGACACAGAACTGAGGGAGACGCAGACATAAATACACAGAGGGTTAACGAGGGAAGTGGGAACACACAGGGAACGCAGGTGACACCGATAATCATAACAAGACACGGCAGGAGTGAATGCAACCCTGACGGGAGACGGGCAAAGTAAAACAGGAAGTACACAGAGGTTCAGACAGGAGGAGAGAGAGCACGGGGAGAACACAGACATAACAGGCTGGGAACACATGGAATAAAACACAAGGAGGGGAAACGAGGACTCACAGATACACAGAGGGGCACACAGGGGGTAATCAAATAAGGAACATCTTAACAGAACCCAGGAACCACGGCATGAATAAAGAACAAAATACAAAACACACAAAAGCTAAGAATACTGGGCCAACATGGCCCAGGACCATGACAGCCAAGTAAATACTGGAGGACTGGTATGTGTCAATTACAGTACAGCCTTTTTACAGTCCTGCCAATTTCTATTCATGGACTTTGGTTTAATTTATTCTGCAAATGGCATTCACTCATTTGATGTGCCAGTTTCAATCACCCTCACAACGCTGCCACGAGAAAAACATTTTGCTCCATGAAATACAGAAAAAAAAAGTTACGGCTACTGTAAAAACTACATTTTAACTCTGACATAATTACACATCCAGCTCTGGATAAACAACTCTTGTGACGCTGGTGTTTAAAGTACAAAATCATAAAGGGTGTGATTTTCTTGTTTTCTTTCTTTTAGAGCGGTCAGTTGCCGGACTCATCACCATCCACATCCAGTTCAAGAAAACCTTTCATTTGATGCGGTTAGGGGACAAAAACAAAACACTTTGAATGGCACAACTGGAGTCTCTCCTTATACTGTAGATTTTTCTCTGAGAAGAGAAAATATTCCTTTTTTAAAATACCAAATAATGTTGCATTTTAGACAAAGTGTGGACAAAATTCAAGTAAGAATATGCCAAAATCATTTAAAAGTTCAGTTTTATAACTTCAGAACATGATTAATCCTGTTTAATCAGCTGTTAAATTGGTTGCTGGGAAAGGAAAAGACCTGTCATACCATCTTACTGTGATGTTCCTTTTAACCTGCAGTAGTTTAGAGGACAAATTATTTTGTGCACTCTCATTTCCATCCTGAATGTGAGAGCAGTGGCAGCACTTTGCAAATAATAAATAATAGGATGCAGTTTCACGCACCTCCTGCCATTGAATAACATGCTGGGCTTCCTCTCTGTCAGGATGTCAGTGGCTGGGGGAGATATCATGGAATAAAAAAATTAAATGTACGTCACATTTTTGATCTTGAAAAATAAAAGGGGGGGTGACATGTGCTGCTCATGAACGTAGTCACTACTGCAGTCCCAGAGTGGAGCCACAGGTCTTAGACAGGAAGACTTAATGGCATCTGAAATCCTTCAATTGTTTCCACTGACACAGATCAACATTTTTATAGTTGTAAATGCTGCAACGGCCTTCAATATTTTTATTAAAACACTTGCAAAGGCAGAGGGAGCAGTACAGAAACACTGTTTTACTACTAGCATAGAGAAACTGGAACAAAGCTCATTAAAAAGAAAAAAGAAAACCAGACTGAAAACAACTCGAGTAAAGCACAGTTGTTTGATATCATCAGCACAGAAGTGATAAGACACCTCAGGGAACTGCCTAATTATAAGTCCTAGAGGTAACATGTACAAAAGAAAAAGAATAGGACCCAGAACTGAACCCTGCGGTACCCCACATGTCAGATCTTTAGAATGTGACATAAACCGATTCGCAAAAACACTAAAAGATCTGTTGGAGAGGTATGACCGAAACCACTCCAGAGCCAGACTGGACACACCGACTACGTCCCGGAACCTGTTAATCAGGATGGTATGATCAATGGAGTCAATGGCAGATGTCAAGTCCAAGAAAACCGTGACTGAGGATGCTCTGGAGTCAGCTGACATCATAATGTCACTAGAGACTTTAAGTAATGCGGTTTCTGTTGAGTGACTTTTACGGAAACCTGACTGAAATTTGTCATAAATTTCATGTTTTTCTAAAAAAGTGGTAAGTTGATCTGCAACTACTTTTTCCAGAATTTTCGATAATAATGGAAGCTTAGAGATAGGCCTATAATTCTTAAGCTGAGTTGGATCCAAACTGCTCTTTTTTAATATCGGCTCAACAACAGCATGCTTACAGAACGTAGGGACCACACCTGTTAAAAGAGAGGCATTGCATATCTCTACAATAGAGCGGCCAATGGCAGAGAGAGCATTTTTAAACAGCCCAGCAGGTAGAATGTAATTTGCACAAGTGGTAATTTTCATTTTTTCCAGCAGGAGTGAAAGGTCATGTATGGTCATTGGGTTAAACACTGACAGTAAATGAGGGGGAGGTGGCCCAGAGACACAAACAGATGGTATTGAAGAACCAATGCTCATACGGACATGATCAACTTTATCCACAAAGAAATTCAGAAAGTCATCACTCTCAGATATAAAGGTCACAGGTACTGGGTGGACCACGGGGGAAACAATAGAGTTTATGGAGTCAAACAGTACCTTGGAATTTCTCTTGCTTGATGATATTAACTGAGAAAAATATCCTGATCTGGCTGTTTTTATGGTTTCATGTAGGGAAACCCAAAGTTCCCTAGGGTGGAGCCTGTGAACTTCGAGTTTAGTTGATTTCCAAAGGCGTTCTACTTTCCTACAGATTCTTTTGACCTTCCTTACGTCATAATTTATCCATGGATGAGCTCTTTTTGGGGAAGCAATGACAGATTTCATAGGTGCCACTGAATTTAAAATCTCCAAGCAGTGATTGTTAAAACACTGTGTAGCAACATCAGCATCAGTGCTGCCATTGATCACACGAGGGTCCAACATATTAGAAAACTTCAAAGCAACATCCTGATTTATGAACCGCTTATGGAACATGAGATTAGAAGGTGGTGCGTACAGTGGGAAGCTAAGATTAAAAGTAACACAGGAATGGTCACTCACTTATACGTCTTTAACACAGACATTAGTTATGTCTAAGCCAAGAGAAAACACAAGGTCCAAGGTGTGGCCTTTAACATCGGTGGGTCCAGAGACATGCTGAATGAAACTAAAAGAGTCTGTAATAGATAAAAAGTCAGAGGCCATGCTACAGCTAAGATCATCCACGTGGAGGTTGAAATCCCCAATCATTAAGACTTTCTCCAGTTTAATAATGGAAGATAAAAAGTCCGTAAAATCTTTAATGAAAACATCAGCGGGGCCGGGATGGCGGTAAATTAAAACACAATAAAATATATCTGAAGAACCAACCTTAAGAAGTTGTGACTCAAAGGAAGGGAAAAACTCAGTGTCCTGCACGCGAAATTGTCTCGGTGAACAGTGATCAGACCACCACCACGATTGTCCAAATGCGGAGTCCCGATGAAGCGACAGCCGACTGGGCAGAGCTCATTAAGGTGGATACATTCATGAGAAACATGAAGTCCAGACTATTACTGCTAAAAAAGCCATTCAGTACAAATGATTTGTTGGCTATGGAGCGAGCGTTTAGGAGAGCGATCTGAAGCGGAGGTGACAGGCTGACGTCATCAACAGCTGATTGACAGCAGACACCTGGAAAGAGGATGTAGTCTCCCGGTACCCCTAACTGTGGAACTATGGTCTTGTAGAATGACAGGCCAAAGTGAAAACATCCCGCATCTCCAGACTTTTCATCGCCCGTGATGAAAAGGCCACTTCAGCCACTCCATATTTACGGGTCGTACTTCCATGAATCGGACCTCTGGTGGAATATAGGAGATACCACTCTGCCGCAGACAGATTACCTCTCAGGAACATACTGCCTACCCCTGCTTACTTCGCACAGGAGATGCTACAGGAAACGGGGTAAGCAGAGTTGAGAAATATTATTCTGAAAGCAAACAATTTCAGAATAATATTCCTCAACATAAAAACGCTGTATCGTGCAGAGAAGAAGGGAGCATGATCAAGAAATGCCAAAGCCAACCCAGGACTGTTCCAAGAATGGAACAACATTCCTTCCCGAAAGTCCAGCAGCCAGTCAACCAATTTCAAGCGGGCAACTTGCAACAACTTGCAACTTGCAACAACCAATCATTTTTCCCTCATAGGTGGTTGCCAGATGGTCACAGACTGGTCTCAAAGACTGTGTGAGTGGGGACCTAGCTTAGCAAGTAACCGAACCAAACTATTTCCACCACACAGTAGAACCGTTTTCATTTCAAAGAAGTTCTACAAAGCTTGCTGAACACTGCAACTGAGAAACCAACTAACTATCAGCTCTAAATGAATTTTGTGGTTTATATCGATCATTTGGCTTAAACATAAATTTGATTCCATTATACAACACAAGCAGGGCCATTGAAATAAAGGCTCTGCACTGAGACTTAAATAATATTTGATTCACATCATACTGGAGTCTGCAAGGACAAGATGGTCAAGACATGTGCCTACATGTATGCATCATATATACTATATTCAGTGTTGGGGAGTAACGGAATACATGTGCCGCCGTTACATATTTAAAATACAAAATATGAGTAACTGTATTCCGTTACAGTTACCGTTTAAAAAGGTGGTATTCAGAATACAGTTACTTTGTTGAAATAAATCGATTACACGGCGGTACTTTTCTGTTTCATGTTGTCGCGGGTCAGGCCTGTTTGGGTTTGGTTTGACAGCTACGTTCTGTTGTTCCAGGCGGCAGCGTTACGGTTGCCATGGTTACAGGGTGACGCTCTCTCTCTGCCTAGCAAAAAGGCGCTCTCTCACCCAGGAAACACGCAGAGAGAGAGCGCCTTTTTGTTGTTGTTGTGCTAAGCTAATAGGCAGAATGCTACAGGTATAGCTCTAAAGAATGTAGCATCATGGGCAGTGTAGTCCGTGCTGCAGGGAGAATGGACTGCCATACCCGTTATGTGTCTGTGAGCGCGAGGAGGGAGAAAAAGGAAAAGTACGAGCTGTCATCAAGCAGAAACGGGAGCTGGAAGCATGTAAATATAATAATAACCACTGCAGCCAAGAAGAGAGCCTGACGAGCCCAGTTGTAAGTAAGCTATTAAGACTCGACTGTACACCGTGTTCGTGTTTTCCTCCGAAACAATAAGTTCCGTTGGAGCAGTCTTTCGACGCCTCTCTCTGTCTCTCGCAAGCAGAGTTAACCCAGACAACAAAGTAAAGCTATTTTTCGGCTACGAGCCCGACATGAACCCGACGTATTAGTCAGAGGTCCCTTTACTACGGTTCGGAGCCGCGGACCTTCAGTAACAGTAATAAATCACACAGCAATAGTACATTCATGTAGTTGTAAAAAGCATGATAATATATTAAGCAATCCAAAGTATTCAGAATACGTTAATCTCATTGAGTAACGTAACGGAATACGTTACAGAATACATTTTGGAGCATGTAATCTGTAATCTGTAGTGGAATACATTTTAAAAGTAACCTTCCCAACACTGACTATATTAACCTGAACTGCACACAACATTCTAGTTAACTTGGCCACATCTTTAGACAAGTGAGGGCAGTTTCACACTAATCAGACACACACATCTTGCCCAGCATTCCTACCTCTGCCGGGATGTTCCAGACAAGTCTCTGAGTTTGGGGTAGAGAAGGCTCCACATCACCTTTACAGTGGCCGTCCTCAGTGTAGCCTAGCTGGAAGGCATCTGTGGCCAGCGTGTACTGGAGGAAAAAATAAATAAACAGGGAAGGAAAAGATTATTTTTAATATAAGAGTTGGCACAGCCATACTTGTAAAAATGTACATTATTATGAAAGTGGGAAAAGAAGTTGCCTTTGTTTTGTTTTGTTTGTTTTGTTTTTTAGACAGACAATACAAAAATAAAGGAGAGATGATGACTGCATGAAAACTCAACATAAGCATTTATATATATATATATATATATATATATATATATATATATATATATATATATATATATATATAAATTCTTTACAAATCCTACCATGTGGATTCATGGATTTTTCTTTCACATTCTGTCTCTCACAGTTGAAGTGTACCTCTGGTGCAAATTACTGACCTCTGTCATCATTTTAGGTGGGGGAACTTGCACAATCGGTGGCTGACTAAATACTTTTTTGCCCCACTGTAAATATATAAAGCATTTGTAAAAATATAACACCATAATATACATAAAACACAATTACTTAAAAGAAATCAATAAATACACAAACACTTCAACCAGTGCTTTCTCAGACTGGATGAGTAACGGGAACCGTTGGATCTGTGAGCGCTAAAATTATACTGTTACTCGAACCATCCAGTCGTTCTCTAAAATTGAACATTAGCTTTCTTAAAAGTGCTTTAAAAGTCCAAACACACACAGCTACAAACATCTGGCTGGCACTACCCCTCCAAAAGATTCTTATCGCATCATTATATGCAACATGCAGCTTCTGCATGCTACAGTGTTTGTAGGATGACCACAAGGGGGCAGTATATATCGGTGTGCAATACGCTTTAAACAAAGCCACTTTAACTGGAAGTGAACAAAAGCTGAATTTGCGTGCAGTAGCATTTGCCTGCACATAGAGCTCACACCGCTGTCTGTATATGTCATCATCATCATTCATTTTCTCAGTAATAAAGTCCCCGAGGTATTTCACCTTTTTATGAACTTCAAGAGTTTTTTGTGCCAGTTTAAACAAAGGGAAATTTAGCTGTTTATCCTGCTTGCTTCTACATATCAAAACAGCACTTTTAGCAGCATTGTACTTCATGTCATATTGCACACCATATTCAGTACAGACATTGAGAAGATCCTGTAACCCAGCACTGCTTGGACTATAAACAACCAGGTCATCTGCATACATGAGATGATTTATCAATGTTTTACCTAATATACACCCAGTGTTACAGGCTCTCAGCTGTATGGACAAATCATCAACATATAAATTAAATAAAATTGGAGACAAAATCCCACCCTGTCTAACACCATTGCTGACGCCAAAGGGGGCAGAAATACTGCTTCCCCATTTAACCTGCATGTTCTGATGAGCGTACCAGTAAGAGAGAATCCTCACGATGTATTGAGGAACTCCCCGTCTCTTCAGTTTATCAAAAAGTTTTCTGTGGTTCACTCGATCAAAAGCCTTAGAGCATGGGTCCCCAAACTTTTTCCAGTGAGGGCCACATAACTTTTCCCTTCTCTGATGGGGGCCAGGGTCAGTTTTTAACAGAAAAAGTGTGATAATCGCAGGTTTGCCGAAATGTTAACCTTTATTGTTTTCCAGAAAGCCGCACATAACCAAATATTAATAACCCTTTCCGAGATCAAATAACCCTCTTTGGGTTCTTCACAGAAAAAATTAACGTAGGAAATACTTAATAACACTATTTATGACATCAATAAATAATCAAATAACCTTCTTTGGGTTCTTCACAGAAAAAAAGTCAGGAAATATATAATAACAGTATTTCTGAAATCAATAATAACCAAATAACCCTCTCTGGGTTCTTCACAGAAAGAAAGTTTCTGTTGTGCCGTGCGCAGTGTTGGGGAGTAACGGAATACATGTACCGCCGTTACGTATTTAAAATACAAAATATGAGTAACTGTATTCCGTTACAGTTACCGTTTAAAAAGGTGGTATTTAGAATACAGTTACTTTGTTGAAATAAATGGATTACACTGCGGTACTTTCCTGTTTCATTTTGTCGCGGGTCAGGACTGTTTGGGTTTTGTTTGACAGCTACGTTCTGTTGTTCCAGGCGGCAGCGTTATGGTTGCCATGGTTACAGGGCGACGCTCTCTCTCTCTCTCTGCGACTGTGTGTTTCCTGGGTGAGAGAGGCCTTTTCGTTGTTGTTGTTGTTGTTGTTGTGCTAAGCTAACAGGCAGAATGCTACAAGCATAGCTCTAAAGAATGTAGCATCATGGGCAGTGTAGTCCGTGCTGCAGGGAGAATGGACTGCCATACACGTTATGGGTCTGTGAGCGCGAGGAGGGAGAAAAAGGGGAGTGGAAAGGTACGAGTTGTCATCGAGGAAAAACGGGAGCTGGAAGCATGTAAATATAATAATAACCACTGCAGCCAAGAAGAGAGCCTGACGAGCCCAGTTGTAAGTAAGCTATTAAGACTCGACTGTACACCGTGTTCGTGTTTTCCTCCGAAAACAATAAGTTCCGTTGGAGCAGCCTTTCAACGCCTCTCTCTGTCTCTCGCAAGCAGAGTTGACCCACACAACAAAGTAAAGCTATTTTTCGGCTACGAGCCGACAGGGTATTAGTCAGAGGTCCCTTTACTACAGTTCGGAGTCGCGGACCTTCAGTAATAGTAATAAATCACACAGCAATAGTACATTCACGTTGTTGTAAAAAGCACGATAATATATTAAGTAATCCAAAGTATTCAGAATACGTTACTGTCATTGAGTAACGTAACGGAATACGTTACAGAATACATTTTGGGGCATGTATTCTGTAATGGAATACATTTTAAAAGTAACCTTCCCAACACTGGCCGTGCGCAATCTTAAGCTTCAGTTGTCAGAGCAGAATCTCTTAAATGACTCATATGAGCAGTCTCTCAAAGTTCTTGTGTTCTTTCCTTATAATCCAGTTTTGTAGGTGCCAGTAGGGTAGCCTAGTAGACACCACTGTTTGCTTTCTCTCATCAACTTCCCTCTGAAAACCACAAAGCAAGCAGGCTGAGAAACCAAACTAAGTGATACAGCACCTACACAGCACAAAACATTTCAATACCAGTATGGTTGTGGAGATGGATTTTATCCCAGTAGATTTTATTATGATTATATTTGTTTATACTCAGAATAACTTATTCAAGTCTCAAAAGTGAGCTTACCTATGTACTGTATGTTCATCAGTGTGAACTGTGGGCCTGCATCTGGCCGGTGAGAAGTTGAATGTCCGGTTCCATTCTAGTCACAGCCAGTCTCAAACACTGATGCAGATGTTCATCTGTCAATCTTGATCTCATCGGAGTTTTCATGAGTTTCATGCGTGAAAAGGTTTGCTCGCAGATATACGTGCTGCCAAAAAGTGTGGACATCTTCATTGCATGTTTTTTTTATGTTAGGGTACGTGTCATTTGGGAGGGCGGCATAGAAGTCAACGAGACTGTTGGGCTTGAATGGGTCTTTCAGAACATCACAGTTCTGTAACTCGACCAGCTCAAACTGATAAAAAGGCTGGGCTTCATCGATGTCGGCAACAAAGGGGTTTTGGAAAAGACGGATTTCTTTTGCATGAACATGTAGTTGACGGAATCACACACTGAACTCCGCCTTCAGCATTTCCAGTGCTTCCACACACTTTTCAGCTGGGAACGGGACCGCTGGGTTCTCTGCAGAAAGGTTTTGGGTAGCAGGGAGATGGGTGAAGTTGTGCTTTTTCACTTGTTCCAAAAGCAGCGCTAGTTTCAACTCAAATGCAGGGAATACATGTTGCAAATGAGTTTCCCCTGGCCTTGTAGCTGCAAGTTAAGGCCGTTCAGCATTTCCGTCACGTCTGTTAAAAATGCCAGGTGCCACTTCCATTCTGGGTTGATCAGCTCTGGGACCGTTTTGCCTTTTGAATGAAGAAATGCGTTAATTTCGGGTAGCAGCTCGTAAAAACGCCTCAAAACTCTGCCGCGGCTCAACCATTGTCTAGTACAGCACATCTCCGTATGCAGATTCCAGTTCAGACGGGTCACGTTCACGTTCTGGGAAAAGTGCGGTTTAGTGTGGTTTACAATTCAAATCAAATGAGCTTTATTGACATGAGGAAACATTTCCAGAGATTCAGTCGGGCAGGCCCACTACACCCCAGTGTTCTATGGGTGCATTAGTGTCGATCGCGTGGCCAGACTGAAAAAATAATAATGCGAGGGAAAAAATAATGCATCTCTAATATTGTTCAGGGGGCCGGGACAAATGTGGAGGCAGGCCGTATCCGGCCCACAGGCCGTAGTTTGGGGACCACTGCCTTAGAGGCATTAATGAAACAGATGAGGACAGATGAATTTTTAGCCCTATACAAACTATTTCCTTGAGTGCACATAATGCACATGTCAATGCCGTGCTTTGGTTTGAAGCCAAACTGATTATATCCAGAGAAGAGATGAACACACTAACTCTGTCAAACAAGATTCTTTCTAACACCTTAGATAAAATACTGGCTAGTGCAATCGGCCTGTAATTATCCAAACAGCTCACTTTTGCAGCTTTGTCCTTCATAACTGGTACCAGTAAAATACACAGCATTGAGTCTGGTAATATGCCATGAATCATAAACCCAGCGAAGCAGAGTGCTAGAAGAGGAGCTAGCCTTAAACTAGCATGTTTTATATGTTCTGCAGTGATGTGATCCAAACCAGAAGCTTTATTATCAGATAACCTATGAATGGCTTCATATACTTCATATGTCCTTACACTTATTGTGTCATTACTCATGTCAAAATTGTCCTCACATCGTTCACTTTTTATACAGTTAAACAACGCACTGTAATGCTGTCTCCATAATGCTGCAATGTTATCTGCCCCAGAAACACCTTCAACAGTTGATGGTAGAGATGGTTTACAGTTATTAAGAGCTTTCACCTCTTTCCAAAAATCTGTCCTATTATTTCACAGCATTTTCCTGGCCAAAGAATCCGCTCTCAGCATTTGCTCATTTTTAGTTTTAAAGCGAGCAGCGTACTTATATCTGGCATTCGCACATTTTTTCTGTTCAAATTCTGGGCCTTGTTTAGGTCTTCCAGCCATGGCCCAACATTTATAAGCTATGCGAGCTTCATCATGGTACGTGGATACATGTTCTTTCCAGCCAGGTCTGATGTTAGGTTTCTTATGCTTGTGTTGTTTATCAAGCAGTGTACCACTTTCATACAGAGCAGTCACTATATCATCATACATGGAGCAGAGTAAATGTTTATGCACAGCATTCTTACAGGTGACATCCTTTCACAAAATAGCTTCTTTGGGCAAAGAAATGTTGTTCAGCTGTATATCGGTGTTACTATGATAAGCTAAGAAATCATCTTCACTAAATGCTGACCAGTCTAATTTTACACTGGTAGCAATATTAGCAATGTTATTTCCAGTTGTTGCTGGCATTTGTTCCACATTCACAGTAAAACCAAAAGTCTGACACAGTTACCTCATACCTAATAGTCATGTTTGCTAAAGCTGCATGTCCATCAGCTGTACAGATACGGTGGTCCAGTCATGATGTACTATGCCAGGCTTCACTTATGTATGTATAGCTGTCTGCAGGCAGTAACACTTTGGTAGGCAGGATAAGATTATTAACTTCACAAAAGTGGGTTAAATGGTCAGCAAACTGAGAACTGCTGTCTGTGAGATCAGCATTAAAATCACCCAAAACATATATACTGTAAGTATCGTTGTCTTGAATAAATGCATTAATAAAAGCCAACCTACTGAGGTAGTCTTGCTCATTTTCACAAGATTCATAGGGAGTATAAATATTAAGAATGATAAAACTACTATTATTCTGTGTATATTGTATACCAGTACACCAGTCTACATTCAGTCTAATGGGCTTTATCATGGGGTCTATTTTTTTGTCCCAAAGCACAGCAACCACTCCACTACCTCTGACTATAGCTGTGCTGAGATCAGTTTTTGATTCCCCCACTCCCAAAAAACTTGCATTTAGACAGTTAAGTTTTCCCAGGTCCTGTTTGGACAACCATGTCTCCTGCAAGCATAAAATGTCACATTCTGCAAGCAGACTGTCCACAACAATCCGTCGAGCTTTATCCCCTGCACTCTGTCCCAAACGTAGACCACGACAGTTGTAAGATAATACCCGAATAGACATCTTCATGTTGATACATTGGTACCAGAAGGCGCAGTTATCTCCCGTGCTGGATCCACTGTGCTTGGCACCACCGTACCGGGCTTACGAGGTTCATAAAAGCGCTGGACCAGAGCCCCTTCAGGCCAGAGTTCAGGATTGTACATTTCACCCACATCATTACATTCAGCAGTAACCTTGAAAGAGCCGAACCTGCTACGTTTACTAGCAATTTTTTTGACAGGTCACATCTCTTTTGAATTTCTCTCTCAAATACAGAGCAAGAGTTTTCAACATTATGCACTCCACACTGTATATAAATGCCACTTGTTTTGCACATATTCAACTCTGTATATTTTATATATTTTATTATTATTATTATTATTATTATTTTATTTTTTTACTATTTAATTTGTAAAAATGTGTATACACACACACACACACACACACACACACATACACACACACACACACACACACACGTAGGAAAATATTTAGTATACACATCCAGAAATGCATACACTATTATATATTGTACATATATTTATTAGTTTCAGGTTGGCCATTCTTGTATTTTGCTCGTTTGTGTTGTTGTGTTTGCACATCTCTGTTGCTTGTGGGGCTCGCACACAAGAATTTCACTCGCATGTGCTGTGCCAGTGTGCCTGCACATGTGATGTGACAATAAAAAGTGATTTGATTTGATTTGATTTGAGTTTCTGCATCTACATTCAGGGCAAATTTAGTGGCAAACACGCTCACCAATTTAGTTTTCACAGTTCTGATTGTAGGGGAGACTGGGGATAGTTGTAACGTGGGTCAGTTGTAACACTTCCAGTTTCTCCAATCAGGGCTAAGTTTCAAATGATGTGATTCATCCTGTGCATGCCCAATTCAGTTCTGCTATCACAAGTGAAAAATCAGCACATTTTGTCAAACACAGACAATTTAACACGAAAAAAAAGTCATTTGTATGCCAAAAAGTAAGTTTTTCTACTTTATTTCAATGTTTAATAGCATTATCTGCTTTGCAGTTAAACTCATCAAACTTAAATTGTGTTATTTGTATGTCTATGGGGATATATTCTGTGTAGGTCTTTAGTGCTAATGTTTTAGTCGTTGGCTATAATATTAGCTAGTTCATGGCTATAGGAGTCTGGGTCAGTTGTAACAGCAACAGTCTGGGTTAGTTGTAACAATAACGCAGATGTTACAACTTACCACACTATTACTTTAACTTATATTAAACAAGTTGGGGCAACGACATCAGCAACAAGCGTTTCTTTGTGTACAGATTCCCTGGACTGTTTCCCTGGTGTGCGAGTGGATTCGTTTTTGGATTGTGTGGAGAAAGACGAGCGTGTTCCCCTGGATTTTCCCCAGAGCCCTGCCCCCCTCACCTTTTGTACATAGCACTGCCTCGCATCTGTGTATATACACTCATTGGACATTGTTCTTTAATAAATTCTCTTGTGTGCATCATCCCCGGAGTCCAGCGCGTGAGTCCACCTTGTACTTCGTGACAGTTACAACTAACCCAGACTATGGGGTTAATTGCAACATTTCACTCTTTGTGTTTGAGGCCATACCATGCAATGGGTAATTGTGCTGCAGAGAAAATAGCTGCACTATTTAATAGCAGAGACATGTAAATACTTTGCATTACATTTTTAATCCACTACCTTAAAAGAGCTCCGATTTACAGACAGAAATGTCAAAAATGTTACAACTATCCCCGGTCTCCCCTACTCACAGCTCCAGTGCCGATAACCAATACAGGTCCAGGCCTCTTATTGTGTCCAGTGGTAGCAGCATGCATTCTTGAACCCGAATTAACCTTCTCCAGCTTGTGACGAGACTTGCCATTTTTCACAACTTTACTCCATTGTGGGGAGCATGTAAGAAGCACTGTCTCAACGGGACCCTCTGTTGTTGCAGTAGTTTCCATATTACGACCTGAGGCTGTCGTCAGAGCCTGATCTTGACCACATAGCAACATCTCCAGACAAAACGCTGACACTGTGCTTTTCCCAGTCCTTGAAGCAGCCAAAGCTCTGGCTCCCTGCCTTCCGCGCGGGCCGCCTTTACTTCGACTCCCCCACCGCTCCTCTGCATGTTTCCCCAGGGGAAAGTGGGAAGCGGTCCCCGACCCCTGAGCATTCAGAGTAACAGGCTCAGCCGGCACCTCAGACCGACACTCAAGAGCAGTCACACGTTGGTCGACCTCCACAGCATTGGTCATAACTTGCTCGCAGACATCCGCCTGTAGTTTAATTGCATGTTTTAAAGCACCCACCTCAGCACACAGCTGGTCCATTCACCGTAGTAGACAACACACATCCATGCTGGAGTATGTAACAGGCGGCAAATCATCCAGGTGATGAAAGACAAATCTTGGGATATTCTCCCCACACTCATTCAGCACTTTAATACAGAGTTTAATATTGTGCAGAACATGAAGTGTTTTAAGAACCAAAAAAAAGTAAAAAAAAAAAAAAAAAGTATCATGCAGATTTCATTTTGGGACACTTTGGGCTCCTTAGTAGACACAGTATTTATCACTAGTGCTCCCGTCTTCTATCGGCTACTTTCAGCAGAAAGTGCCACATGAAAGCTCATTCATATCAAACTCTTTCTTGAAGATGGCAGTAAGTTCAGAGTACGATCTCCACATTCATAGCGTGTGTGTGTGTGTGCGTGCGCCTCACGGAAAATATGCAGCAGTCTGAGGATCAAAACAAAAGAATAGAAAACATTTCTCCGCCTACATCCCTCTGGTCGTATTTTAGGGAAATCCAGGTGTGACTCAGTGAGCAGCTTAAATCACATCACACAGATTTGTGGGAAAGATTACTAGACACACAGCAGCTGATAGCATCTGCCAACAAAAGCTAAAGATTAGAAACTGATTACTATATTTGTGTTTCACTTCACTAATCTCCTGCCACCCTGTGTACTACTCTGTTGGTATTTTAGGGGAATCCAGCCATAGCAGAGGTGGAGGTGTGTGTCTGTGTGTGCACGGAGGCATGTAAGGTACTCTTCCACTCTTACAATCTGAGCTCAGTTTAGTAAATTCAGTCCATTCATTGTAGTATTTATCCCTATCAATTCTATCTCTATAGCTCCAAATCAAAACAATCACCCCACTGGTGGTGGTGGTGGTTGGTGGTGGTGGGGGGGGTGATGAAGTTGATGGGATGCTGAAGAGGTAATCAAACCATTTGATTCAGCTGTGTTGGAGTAGGGATGCATCTAAAAACTGCAGGATAGTAGCTCTTGAGGACTGGAATTGGGCACCCCTCCTCTACCTCATCCTACTGCAAGTAAGCCTGCCTGAGTCAAGTACTTGTTTGGAGTAACATGGTACTTTCCGGTTTTTAAAATAAGATGAACCCTGATTACCCGAAACCTAACATGCAGGAGAAAAAGATCATTTTTCCTATGTGGAAAATATCAACATCACATTACATAATTCTTACATGGACAGACGGATGCAATCAGTTCTTAAATATCACCAACTGTCTTCCAATAAATGGCATGGTATTCCCAGAGCATTACATACTGATGGTGAACATTCTCTTGGCCATGTAATCTACTTTAAGTGGTGATGTATCTTTTGTCTCTGAGAAGAACCACCTATTACTACAAATCTAACTTTACTTTCACATTTTTATACAATGCTCACTGCAGTTGGGCTCTTGAATTAAGACAGAAGTCACTACACACAGTTTTAAATATACCAGGTTCATAAACACCCCCCACACAGGTTCCTTAGTGACCTCCTCACCTGTCATAACATTTCCCATGAAGCAGAGACTTGGCATAGCAGTCCAAGTTCCCCTCTGGGTCATCTCCCCTCATGCCTTGCTCCTCGTCGTCCAAGGTTACAAAGAAAGCCGCCCTCTCAATGGTATCCAGCGATCTCTTGTTGACCCCAGAGCTGAAGTACTGCTTCCTCATCTGAGCCCAAGGGATTCTGGGAGGGCATTACATGTCTTTATTATCAATTATTATTTTGCTCATGGGCCTGTACTTACTGCCAGTACATCTTTTTGCAAAATTGTCCTAGCAAAAAAAAAAAAGTACTAAAGTAACCCCAGAAGTGTACAAAGTTCACAGAAAAGTCAACTCAGCGGAAACTGCAGACTGTCCATAATATTTATGAGGAAACATACTCCACTAAACACTGCATCCTTCTCAAGTATCGTCTCCACTCCAAGATAAACTAAGACAATCTGAAAGTTCTCAATCATCCAGGAAAGTAAATCTCCAAAAAGTTGATTCTGTTCATCTGGACGTAGCGTTTTGTGCGAGAAACGTTTCGTCACTCATCCAAATGACTTCTTCAGTCTCAGCTGACTGCAGGTTTCCAATCTTATAAACAGTACATTTGCATAATGACTGAAACCAGCCCACTGAAGGAACAATGGGCTGGGAGGTCAGTTCCTTAATCTTAATTATGCAAATTCTCATGACCACTGATCAGTAACCACTGACCAAAACCCACTGATCAAAGCCCACTGATCAAAGCCCACTGATCAATGGCCATGAGTACCATTCACAGAGAGTTGGGGAATGGCTACAATCACAGCATTGTAAGATGGTGACAGATGGACCCTTAGGCCCCTTCCTCGATTCAGAGGTGGTCTTTCCCTTTTCACGTAAATGGCCTCCTTGACTCCGCCCTCAAACAAGCGTTCCTCTCTGTCCAGGATGTTACATCCTCATCCTTGGAAGAGTGTCCACTGGCCTGTAGGTGTAAAGACTGCAGAGTCCTGGCCTGACGAGGTAGCTCTTCTGTGTTGTGCCATCCGCTTCGCCAGAGGTTGTTTGGTTTCCCCGATGTATAAATCCTGACAATCCTCCTGGCACTTAACAGCGTACACTATGTTACTCTGTTTGTGTCGGGGGACCCGATCCTTGGGGTGGACCAATTTCTGGCGCAGCGTGTTTTGGGGTTTAAAAGCCACAGAGACCCGGTGTTTAGAAAAAATGTGTCTCAACTCAGCTTTCTTTAGGAGCCTTTCCTGCTTTGAAAAAGTCCAGCTGGGATAACCACATTTACTCAGGGCCTTCCTGATGTTCTTCTGCCTCCCTGGCTGCTGTGTCAGTGGGGATGGTGTTCGCTCTGTGTTGTAGCATCCTGATGACACCCAGTTTGTGCTCCAGTGGATGATGAGAGTCAAACCTTAAATACTGATCCGTATGTGTAGGTTTACGGTACACGTCAGCTTTTAGATGTCCCCCATTACTGATGGAAATCTCACAGTCTAAGAAGGCTAACCTGCCACTTTTCATATCCTCCCTGGTGAATTTGATGGGTCGGTCCACTGAGTTAATGTGATCCGTGAAATGTGAAACGTCCTGAGATTTGATTTTCACCCAGGTGTCATCCACATATCTGAACCAATGGCTTGGTGGTGTTCCAGGGTAGCATAGCAAAGCCCTCTTTTCTTGGTCGATGCTGAGAGTGGTCCTGTTGCTGAGGTTGGTGTCATCCTGTAATCTCTTATGAACTACCTCCAACGCTTTCGTGACTGGGATGCAAGTGAAGAGAGATGTAAAGTCGTACAAGACCATGGTTTCATCTGCCTCCATAATGACATCTCTCACCTTCTCAACAAAGTCCAGGGTGTTCTGGATGTGGTGTTCAGAGCTGCCCACCAGCGGGTTGAGGATCGAAGACAGAAACTTGGAGCTGTTATAGGTGACCAAGTTGATCATGCAGACAATCGGTCTTAAAGGTGCACCCTGTTTATGTATTTTTGGTAAACCATACAGGTTTGGTGTAGACTCCCCTGGGTACAGCCTGTGGTATGAGGTCCGGTCAATAGCCTTGTCTTGTTCTAACTGCTTCAGACAGCCTATCACCCTCTTCCTGTAGCCACTTCCTGGGTCTCGTTTCAGGGGCTCATAAGTATTTTCATCACTGAGTAGTGACAAAATTTTCTCATGACAGTCTTTCTGGTTTAGCAATACTGTGCACCTACCCTTGTCTGCCGGAAGGATGATAATGTTGTTGTCATCACTAAGTGATGTGAGTGCCTTCTTCTCCTCCATGGTGATGTTGGATGCTGGAGGCTTTGCATTGCTGAGACAGGCCAAAACTTTCATCTGTAGTTGCTCTGCTTCCACTTCTGCAATATTGTTGTTACGAATTGCTGTTTCTGTGGCTGTGATCAGCTCCACTAGCGGGATTTGTCTCAGTGTGACAGCAAAATTCAACCCTTTAGCAAGGATGTTTTTCTCTGTTTGGGTGAGCTGTCTGTCAGACAAATTCTTCACCCACTTGTCCACATCCTCGGTGTCGCATCCTTCTCTCTTCTGGTCACTGAGGACACTCTCCGTATTTTGCGGTGGTTTCTGATGTACAACAAGTAAGTCAAACTTCCTTTGTTGCCTGTACTGTTTATAAGATTGGGGAAACCTGCAGTCAGCTGAGACTGAAGAAGTCATTTGGATGAGTGACGAAACGTTTCTCGCACAAAAAACGCTGAATGAAGATGAACAGAATCAACTTTTGGACATTAATTCAAGGACACACGGGACTTGGATTGCTTTAAGCCGTGCTCCATGCAAACTAAACCAAATAATGTGTTTGCAGCACAATATCCACATTGCAAGTTCTGATGTCACTACCAACTTTTCATTGATTAAGCACAATACTAATCATGCTGGAGAACAAAACAGCACGACACTAGCAACATGACACTTCCTGTTGCTAGTGTCTGCCTGCTAAAGGCACCCAGTCTAAAACAGGGAATCCTGAAGGCAGGGAGACATGTATATATGCCAAGTCTTAATGGCCTTTGGAGAAAAGTGCAATTAAACGCTCAATCATGTGAGTTTATCAAAGAAGAAAAATAAGCATGTGTAGATTTCTATCAGTGACTGAGGGCGTTAAGAAACAACCAGTGTTGGGTAAGTTACTTTAAAATAGTAACTTAGTTACATTACTAGTTACTTCTCTCAAAAGTAACTCAGTTACTTCAAGTTACTCGTTACTTTCAGAGTAACTAGTTACTAGGGAAAGTAACTTTGGTTTTACTCAGAATTCTCTTGTTAATGTGTTTCTTCCATAACTTTGCCAGTCTTCTAGCTTGCTTACTTGCCACAAGTGCACTGTGCCACCTACCAATAGAAAGGATATGATAACGTGCATATTTCCACAAGAGAAATCCCACGCCTGGACCGTCATTGACTGCTGCCATGATTCTAGCCTACGTCACAGAGTCATGTGCGCCTTTTACATCCAACACAAAAACTGCAGTCGTGGTGCTTTCGATTGTACTCAGAACTCGGAAATTCTGTCTTCTGAATAGGAAGATGTAGGCAACACCAGACTGCAGATGAGCTGCATACAGGGCTGGACTGGGACAGAAAATCGTCCCGGGCATTTTGACTAGAGACCGGCCCACCATTATAGGAAAAATCATAAAGCCTTTGAATGAAAATAAACACTGTTGTGACAGTGATGTTCACTGTTTTGATGGTATATATGCATCAATCTATCAATCGTTTGTTGTAAGATTCAGATAATTATTTTTTAAAAGCTAGACATTTTAAATGAGAATAAGAAAGAAAAGTATTTCTTTGTGCCCCCCATTCCCTGTTAATGCCCTACATGCCCCCCTGGCAACACTTTGCTAGATCCGCACCTGCACAGTTACCAGCTGTCAGCTACTTAAAAAAGGATCCTGGTGTTATTTGTCTCTCAGAAACAGTTCATAACTTCCCTTCAACTCATTCCTGTCACCTGAAAGGTAAACCTGTTTCTCCATCAGCTGTTCAGCTCTGATGATTCAGTAAGGACATCTCCTGGTTTCATCTTCATGTTTCCCTCTCACCAGATAACCAAACCATATCATGACCAGCAGCTTTACAGCTGTGGCTCCAGCAAACATCAGCTGATACTAGAAATTAATATTAAATAAATTCTAACAACAGCTGATCAAGCTTAAACGTGCTGCTGTTGTTTAGCGCGACATCCGCTGGTTTCCTCTTTCGGCGCAAAGTGGGCGATAAACAAACAAGAGAGCCGATCAGCTGATCATTGATCAGTTTCATGATTGAAGTAGAAATGGGAGAGGGAGGGGGGAGAATGAGAGAAGAAGAGGCAGCTGTGCAGCAAAGACAGAATAACTCCAGCTTTGTGTCTTTTTCATTGTAGCTGAATTACGGGACAAACTGTTCCTTTTCACCTCAATAAGAAATGCGTAATATTTCTCTGAATACCAGACGGGACGGTTGGCAACTCTAATAACTTATGAACAAAATAAAGTTCAACATCAGTAACATAGCACCCACCCAGCTGTATAGAAACTCCATCATGCTAGCTAGCACGCAGTACGGAAAAAGTCAGAATAACGAAAATAAACTCCGCCTAAACTTGGTTCATATCTGACCCAGAGAGACTGCAGGTCATAACTTCTTACCTGAAGTTCAGTTCACACTTGGACCGGCGGCCGCCTCGGGTCTCTTTTCCTTCTGCGTCCCCTTTCCTTCATCCACCTGCTGCCTCCACCACTTGCTAATGTTACTGAATCTGTGGAAGCTCCGCGATAGCCACCACACGAAGTAACGAGTAACGAGCCTATCTAAACCCCAGTAACGACTAACGCGTTCCTGATTTTGGCATAATAACTAGTTACCGTGCTCGTTACCACAATAATAACGTAGTTACTGTAACCAACAGTTACTGTGTCCCATCACTGGAAACAACACACTGATGTGCGGGTGTTTCATGTGTTTTTCACACGTCAAAGGCAAAGAGTTCAACAGCACACTTATTTGTCATGATTGCCAGCACAAGCACACATAGGCTATGACTGAACAAAGGCACACATGTTCTCATTTCCTTCACAGTGTCTCATGGGATCCTGCTAGCAATCCATTTGCTGACACACCAGGGGTGCCAAACTCATTTTAGTTCAGGGCCCAAATGGACAAATGTCTATTCTCATGTAGGCCGGACTGGGAATGGACAGTTCAAAAAGTACAAGCACAACATAGCTGTTAATTACAAAACACCTCAAGTTATTTAAGAAATTCTGAAGACAAAGAACACAAACACACAGTGTCTCAGTGATTCACAGGACTATCATGCAGCACTTTCACAGTTGGGTCGCATAGTTTATTTGACTCCCGATACCTGGCATCTTTTAGCTTTCTCCAGCTCATCAATATCAGGTGTCACATTCTGAGTGGTAGCTAACTTCAGGATGTGATTCAAGTACTTGTGTGTGAGCCTTGAGCGCAGTTTTGTTTTATTTTTGCTCATTGCAGAGAAAACTTGCTCACAAAGATAATTGGTTGTGAACATGCACAACAGTTTTGCAGCGAGGACTGTCAAGTTGGGGTAACCTGTCAAGAGATTATGATAAAATGTGTTTGAGCCAGTTGTGGCAAATTTGCCCTTCAAATCCGAGTCACGCTGCAAGTCTATTATTTTAAGTTGGACGCTGACGGGCAGAGAGAGGGATTCACGGAGGGACGCAACTGGAACAGGAGTTTCTTTTTTGAAAAATTGCAGCTCATTTTTTACTTTACAAAATCATCTCGTGGGCCGGATTAAACCTGTTTGCTTCAATAAGCTCCTTGGTTGCTTTGTCTCATGTTTTGGGACATTATGCATCTGCATTATGAAACAGTGCCTAATCAGTTTTACTACATTTAGCTGATGTGAGCAGACAGTATGTGTCTGAACACCCCAGAATTCAGTCGGCTGCTTCTGTCCTGTGTTACATCATCAATAAACAGAATCACCTGCACTGATAGCTAAGCTATTTATTTTCCAGGATATAGTTACATCGTTACTTTGTTAGAGTTATTTGATATTATATTTTGCACTATCCAACTGTATATTACTGTATACTAGTATTCTTATGGCATATATTTGTATATCTTATTCCCATGTTCCTCTGTCTCTTTTGCTGCATTGAGCATGTGCATGACAAAAGAATTTCCCAAGGGATAAAGTTCTTCTTATCTTATCTTAGTGTCCCAATGCCACTGGCAGCTGTGCACACTCAAACCTGCACGTTTTACAGATGTGGTGTGCTTTGGATCATGAGCGGTTCCAGGAGCTCTGATTAGCAGTGGCGTGTCTAGAAAATTTTTGTTGGGGGGGCCAGGTAGGGGCACAGATTTGGAGAAGGGTGGCAGATGTAATTGGCAGATAATGTTTAAAAAAAATTATACCAACCGTTAACCATAATTCAATAACCCTATAAACATAATAACCGAATGCGCTTTTAACTCTTATTAGAATGAGATTTTAACCACTACGGTGCAAAGTTTTTAGATACTGCGTTGATAAAGTACAAGAGATACAATCAGTCAGTGTTTACTCAGCATTCAAGGACAGCAATATTTGCATAGTATTTTTACTGACATATAGTGCACATATGTTTTGGGCAAAAAACAAACAATTGACAAATTAGCCAGTTCCAATGTAAAACTTTATCTGCCTGTTAAAAAAAGAAGATAATCTTCTCACAAACTGGTGTTTGATTTTGAAACAGGAAAAAAGTGGGGAAACAACTGAAAAGACTAACATTTGAATAAAACCTGAAAGCAAGTAAATACTTTCTATGCTGCCTTATGGTGAACTTTGGTAATATTGATAAAGAACAACACTGGCTGATGATGAAATACAGTCAGCTGGCATGGTGACACTGCCAGTATTAACCTGCAGGACTGGACTGGGACAGAAAATCGGGCATTTTGACTACAGACCGGCCCCCCAGGTATTAAAGCCATAAAGACTTTGAATGAAAACAAATGCTGTTGTGACAGTGCCATATGGAAAAGAAATAGTAAAAACTTATATGACTTAACTCATGAAAGTGGCCACTTTCTCATTACTTTCATATATTGTTTTAGTAAGTATCCAAAACATACAAGATTCATTATATAATCTTTCAAGGGATCTTATACCTGTTTTTACTCTTGTATGCTTTTCATACAAGTTTCACACAAGACAGATACAAACTTTATAAGATTTAACTGACGGTAAAAAGTCAGCACAATGAAAATAAACTCCACCTAAACTTGGTTTATATCTGACCCAGATAGACTGCAGGTCATAACTTCTTACCTGAAGTTCAGTTCACCTGACACTCGGACTGGTGGCTGCCTCGGGTCTCTCCTCCTGCCTCCCCTTCCCTCATCCACCTGCTGGCCTCTGTGGAAGCTCCGCCATAGCCACCACCAAACAACTGAGTTATTCTCACACATTGACCAGCATCTGGCCAATCCACCACCTCTCATTGTTCATGCCCTTACAAAAAAAAATAAAAAATAAGTCACCAGGCATATACCCGGTATGCCCGATGGCCAGTCCAGCTATGTTAACCTGCAACCAAATCTGCAGCTCCATACAGCAATGTTACGACTTAGATTATATCTTATAACTCATAACTCTTATGTTAGCTGCCCTCAGTAGCATACTGTCTGAAATATTCCACGGCTGCAATAATTCTTTAAGTGTTATTTTTTCCTTGGTATTCTAATTTCACCGAAGTTTACTAAACTCAACAAACTTAATATTACTTACCGGGACATTTATTCTGTCCTCATTTTCTTTCACCGAAAAATTGTTTCCTGCAGTGCCGTCTTTCTGCTTGGCTCTCCTACCTTTCATTCTGACATTCTGACCTTAATATAACTCCTAACCTTAGCTCAGAATGTAAACATGTAATTGTATAAAGAAGCAGTGGTTACCATTCCATAGTAGTTACTGTTGACCATTATGGGACCTCGGCTCCTTAAATAGACGTATTCCTCCCACCAGTCACTCACCTAGAGCCAAAACAGGAATCTAAAGTCTTTCATTCCAAACCACGAAGCAGTGATCACTCACAGATTACAGAGCTGGCAAAATAACATTTACTCAAGTAAAAGTTTACTGAACCCAAGTATTATCCTGAGATACTTTCATTAATAAAAATGCAAATACTGAACGTATGCATTTCATGCTTTAAATAATCATATATTTAGAAGATGCTATACTTTTCTGCACTGGCAGGCGAGGACAGGAAAAATTTCAGGCACCTTCACATCAATATTATGGCTGTGAAGCGACTCACTGTGAGTAAAACAAAGTGTTTGTCAAAACTGCAGCAGAGCCACCACAAACACATTTAACTCATTCAAAGCTCAGAGCCAGAAGCTTCAGGTTAAAAGTAGTGCTGTCAAAATTATACGTTAACGCAAATGAATCCGCCATCACGGTCAACGTAATATATAACGTATCTGGAGTGAAGAATAGTGATGGGATTTCCGGCTCTTTTTAGAGATCCGGCTCTTTCGGTTCGGCTCACTAAAAAGAGCCGGATCTTTCGGCTCCGAACCGGCTCTTCAGGTTGTTTTGTTGCTTTAATTAATTTATTATTAACAATAATATAAAATTATGCACAAAAGGAATTACTAATGTAAAAAAAAGTGGTTTTATTTATATATGTTTATATATAAATATTTACGGTGGCCCCCTAAATATTTTTATTTATACTTATATTTATATATTTATACTTATATTTATATTTATACTTTATACTTTTATTTATTCACTCCACATAAAATGTAATAAATAAATCATATAATACAAAAACAAACTATTCACAGGTCAACTTTTAACTATTTCAATTTTCATTTTTTTCCTTTTAAACAATTTAAAGTGAAACAACACAAAACACTGCAAATCACAACACAATTAAATATAAATTAAAATATGAAAACAAAAAGAACATGCACATTCTCTGTCATATGGACCTGCATGAATAAACTTTCTGAATCCTTTATCATCTGCAACTGAAAATAGTTGTGGATGATTACTATACCTTTCTAATGCTGGGCTCACACTGTGCGATTTTTGGCCCATTTTGAGCCGATTTTTGAGTCGTGCGACCGTTTTGGCGATCGGCCCGATTTTGGCCTTCATCATGCGTTGTGCATCGTGTAGTATACGTGGGGTAACGAGAAGCGATTGACACCTCACGACCAGCTCCCGATCATTAATCGCTTGGTCGTGAGGATTTCAAACCTGTTTGAAATCCTCGCGACCGTCGTGAGGGTGTCACCGCAGTTTCTCACACTGCGCACGCGCAAACACAAATGTCAGCGAAAAAGACGGCGCAGCACAGCTGTGCAGCGTGTGATCTGGACACAAGCGATGGAGGCACAACTTGTAGAACTTTGGGAAGCTCATCCGAGCCTTTTCGATGTGGCCTCACAAAATTATCACGAACACAACAACCGTGAAAATAGTTGGATCTACACTGCTGCTCAATCACAGCTGCCTGATCATGTTTTTCATTAGCAATTTAGCAAAGTTGATGGTGGTGGTGTGTCTGTGTGAGTGAAAGACATAGAGGGAGAGCGAGCGACAGAATTTCTGTTATAACCTTCATTTTATGGACGCACAGTAGGGCTGGGTATCGTCACTGATTTCTAGAATCGATTCAATTCCGATTCACAAGGCCCCGAATCGATTCGATCCACGATTCGATTTAATTCGATTCGATTTAAATCTGGGAAATTTTGACAGTCAGAAATATTATAATTCAGATCAGTACATTTACATATTTTTGTATCAATAAAAAGGAAGCTGACACACGCAAGACTTTATCACAGGTGTGAGCATCACAGCAGAGGCCTTTGTGTCAAAGTAGCTGAGGATAAAACACAGAAAAACATGAAGGTGATTTTCCTGGCCTGGGATTTTATAAAAATATTCTGCAGTACATCAAAAACGAAAGAAAACCATTAATCAACATATGAACATCACATCTGACGTTACAGCGGTTTTATTAGAGACACAGCGTTTTGCATTTTGAATAATTTTAAAAAGTTTACATTTCTTCAGTATTGAACAGCAGAAATGAGGTTTTCTTTTCGGAAGAATGTAAAAGGGAAAAAAACAGCGGCTGACAGCCTGTAAACAACAGTAGACTTGTGTAACAAGCAAGCGAATAATGAAGAAAGGGAAACTGTTCTTGAAGTACAGAGAGAGGGAGAGAGAGCTGTGCATCGCGGTGGAAGCAAAACAGTAAAAGTCAGAGTGAATTCATGACGATGTTTATGTGAAGGGTTTGGATCTTCTTTTGCTGCTGGTTCGGTCAATATTGTTTGGAGAGAGATCAAACTAACAGCTTTAGAATCGGCTCATAAAGGGCGTGCACACAAAGCGCAGACCCGCCGACAGATCAGAATCAGCGAGCTGTCGGCTTTCAGCCCCGACTGTGAGAAAAGCGACATCTCACTGATTCTGATCCGCGGGTCGCGCTGTGTGTTTAAGTCTTTGTGCAGAATCCGTGTTCCTGCTCTCATTTACTGTCTTAACTGTTTGGTGGTTCTTGAAATTTTGTGAGATGTCACCTGAGATTCTGGCATTTTGGGCAAAATAAATTTATATTAAAAAATCGATTCAGGATTTTAATGAATCGATTTTACGTTATCCAAGCCAGAATCGATTTTAATCGATGAATCGATTATAAAAACCCACCCCTAACGCACAGTGTGAGCACTCAGGTCGCATCAGAGCATCGGGTCGTATAGTGTGAGACCCTGCATCGTGACCTATGAACTTCTAAACCCTGCGAGTCAACCGTAGAGTTTGAGCAGAAGCTGAATCGCGCGACTGAAAAAATCGCACAGTGTCTGCCCAGCTTAATGTGACGTTGTTGTCCCTGGCTCTCTCTCTCTCCCTCCCGCTCTGTTCCTGTGCTACTGAGAGTGTACCTATCGCCCCTCCCCCCTCTGCCCAGCGCAAAGCACAAGGCTCGCACGCAAGTGAAGCGGAAAAATAGTGTGAGTGAGACGGTGAGAGAGAAAAAAAAAAACAACCCACGGCAAGCGATAAAGAGCCGGTGTTGTGCCAAAGTAGTTACCCCCGGCAAAAATTGTTTCCCCATCTACGAGAACGCGCAAAGTAGGAGGAGCCACTTGCCCAGCTCCGTTCTGTACGCTACTTGTCACTGATCTGCAGTCGACGCAATAAAGAGTAAAAGCTGGAAAACAGCAGACTCTATTAATTTCATAGTTTCGTGACATTGTAATGTGTCGTGTGGAAGACAATTTACCTTAAACTGTACACTGAAATAACCTGCTGGGAATACTTTGTCTAGAAAACGACTTTGATACTATAATACTGTAAAACCCGACGCGATTATGGAAACACGTCGCTCTCCGGTGAATTTGCACTCAGTTTACACTTTGCAGCGAAGCTATCATGAAGGAGTTTATTTGCAAAATAAGTCACAGTATAACCAATAAGTACAGTAACTTTGAAGAGGATTTCTTCTTCACAGCAAAAGTTATGGAGGGATACAGATTTTATCAGGCTGTGTGGCATCAGTTGTTAAAATGTGTGCCCCCCCCCATCTATAATGCACATTGGCAGAGTTTTTCTTTGTAAATAAATAAAATTTAAAACAACATTTAAATACATATATTTATCGTCTTTGTAAGTAACAGGGCTTTTCAAAATTTTGCAAGTTAGTTTTGGCCAACCTTTTGTACGCCTACTTGACTCAAACATTGTCAAATTTTTCCAAAATCTCCGGTCACGTGGGTTTTCCTCATCAATTATGCAAATTAGCTCACGTTGTGCACACAAACCGAAAAACCAGAGTGCCTCTGAGATTACTTTACAATTTGTTTTCGAAAATAACAAACACCACAAGAGGATGGAACCAGACGAGTACAAGATTTTGGTTGCATATGAACTGAAAGGCGAGTATCCAGCGCTTTTCATGAAGAAAGAGAAATTTCTTCTCCGAAGAAAAGCTGCTATTTATGACATTGAAGGTAATAACTGCAACTTCGTAGCGTTTATAAATGTCATCAATACATATATATTAACACATATACAATTTTTTACTGACAGAATGTGGAATTGAACTACTTTGAGTTGATATTTGTATTAAAAATAACTCCATGATATCTGAAGGCCATTAGTTATAATTACTATACACATCCATCACTTTTTTTAGTATCAGTAATACAGTCTTGTGTGTGGCATAATCTTTTTGGCTTCTGAAGTAGTCATACTGTCATAAATATAGAGAACCAGTCCAATAGTCACCCCCAAATTATATCACATACATAACTGATTCATTACATTCAAGATGTATTGTCATGACTTTTACCACATATAGACCTGTCGTGGTTTAAACAGCTATGATAAACTTTTCTATTTTCTTGTTTATGTTTAGGGGAGCAGCTGTTTTACTGGCGCTACAAAGGCACAGACAAAACCATAAAGACAACGGTAGTCTGTGGGGCTGATGAGGCAAACACAATTTTTTCAGATTTTCATGCCAGTCCTACTGGGGCCCATTGCGGGCAAACAAAAACAAGAGAAGCCATTTCAAAGCGGCTCTACTGGCCAGGGATGTCAGTGGACATCAATAACTGGGTGGGTACTCCAAAACAAACTCTATGTAATTCTACTACAGCTAACTTATTTTAAGAGGAACACAGCAATGTTTTTGTATCTCTCAAAATAAGTTATGTAAACCTTGATCATCAACTCTTGTGTTTCTTATTGAATTGAATTACCTTTGACTGGATGCTGTAATGTTTGGACTCAGAACTAAAAAACAAGTGACCACCAAATACTCGCCTTATTACCTAATGTTTGGCAGAGAGGCTCGCTATCCTTCCGAAATCCCAGAAGAGTTCATGGTATGTCTTTCTGTCTGTGACAAACTACACGAAAATCCCACACAATGAAACTTTTTTAGTTTTTGAGGCACAGGCAGATCAGTTTCACCGCCATAAAAGCACTACACCACTGAATATTTTTATGGATCGTTCCACCCCTCAATAACAGTTTTCTTCATGTCCAATCAATACACTGAAGCTTTGCCAGAAATACATTGTGTCTTAAAACTTAAGACACTTAATGTCAATTTTTGCAAAGTTGGTGACAAAGTTTTAAGAGCTAACATAAGAAGCCAGCAGAGGAAACTTGAAGCAAACTTTTTAGGGCCTTACATTATTACAGCAATCCAAGGTAAAAGTGCAGATCTTCAGGATTCCAATGGGACAATCATTCCAAAAGTAAATAAGTTAAGCAAAGACAGCATGCCAAGAGTGCCACACCGGGGTTTAAAGAAAACAGCAGCCACATTACTAACAGCACAAGGTCCAGCAGTACCACAAGCTGCAGCAGCTCCAGCATCTGCTCTAGCTTGACAGGCTACAGCAGCACCAGTGGCGGTAGCACCATCACCACCTCCTCCGAGAGCTACACAGGCTACACCACCAATGGCATCACTTACATCACTACCAGTTCAAACACAACATCCATCTCCAGTTCCACAAGGTATAGCAATAACGGTGTCAGATCCAGAGTCAGGAGCAACAGCACAGAAAGAGAACGAACCACCAGAACCAGCCACAAGTGCTACAGCACCAGAACACGCTACAGCTCTACAAACCAAATCCCAAACAGCAGCAGACCCAGCCTCACAGACCATAACAGCAGACCAGGGGTCCGTTCTTCGTACCTCGCTAAGTACCGTAAGTTAGCTGGATTTGATTGTTGACGATTTCGCGTGATCTTGGATCGTTCGGTTCTCCGAAGCTCATCCAGGACTTGCTGTCATAGCAACAGAGCCGTAAGCGTAAACCTGCTCGGGAGCAGGTTCACTTTATGTAAACAGGATTAGATCGCGGCCACTCAGGTATGTCCGCTTCATGTATACGAAAGCAACAGCGATATTTTACCACTGTTTCACCATAAATAAATATTATCAATGTAACTAAAGATAATGCAGCACTTGATCCTTTTATTGATTTCATACAGATACATACAGGTCATTTCCTAAAAAAAGGGAAATGTACTATTAATCATTCTATTTCATGTATGTGATTATTACAGATGTAATTCATATTTCACAGTAGTAATTGCAAATTACTTCGTGTAATCAAGATGAGAGACCACGGCTATAAAAGCGAAGGTGGATTTGGGAAGTCTGTCGCAGCCATGTCCTGTCCGTTTACGCGAGCAACCCATTGCGGAAGGTGCAAGATTGATAAGGAGAGTTTTCAGAATTCAGCGTATATTGCGGGACAGACAGGATCCTTTAGCTCAGCGCGACAGTGTGCTCATAGAGAGATATCGATAACTTGTTGACGAGGGGGTGCAGGACCACCACCTGTCTTTTTTTGCTCTGCCCTTTTCTTGGTTGCTGTTATGAACAAACAAACAGATTATTTCAGGGTCTCTTTTCAAGAGACGAAAAGCAATATAAGTGATAAATATTACCATTCTGTAGAATATTCTTATATTTCACTTTTACTTGTTCCCATGTTCTAGTGGGTCCTGTCGTGGCTCTAATGTGAAAGGGGATATAATGTAATATAATATAATAAATTTACCCTACCGTCTACTGGTGATGGCCAGATCGAGGGGCCGATGGCGCGATATGGCAGCCTGGCTTCTGTCAGTCTGCCCCAGGGCAGCTGTGGCTACAACCGTAGCTGCCTCCACCAGTGTGTGAATGTGAGAGTGAATGAATAGTGGCATTGTAAAGCGCTTTGGGTGCCTTGAAAAGCGCTATATAAATCCACTCCATTATTATTGTTATTATTAAATCACTTACGAGTTTGATTTGTCAGCAACTTTCTGCCAGCCCTCTCTCCTTGCTTTTGCAGCCTTTGCAGTGTTCCCTTGCGTTTTAATTAAACTCTGAAACTCCTGAAATCCCTCACTCAAGAGTTCTTGCTCTGCTGCCGAAAAATACCGAGCGCGCTCCTTCGACATTTTCGCCAACCAATCAAAGGGTTGCCGATCAATGTTTCTACTATCGATGCGTAGCTCCTGTTAAGCCACCCAGTGATCTCACATTACTTCATCCAGCTGTACTAATCGTCAACAACAGGTGTGTTCGGAGAACCGGAATAGCGAGCTCAAAGTTAGCGCGATGATTTGATCTTGGATGTGTCATTTGATCTTGGATGTAGTAAGCGAGGTACGAAGAACGGACCCCAGGCCTCAAAGACCACAACAGCAGACCCAGCCTCAAAGACCATGTTAGAGCCAATCTATAGAGAAATATTTTTGATACTGTTTCAGTTATTATGTTACATGTTTAATTTTGTATAATATGTTGTTAGAGAATAAATGCTGCGCGTTTAATTTGTGTCGGGTAAGAAAACATTACAGCGCATGTGTGGTAGCAGGTTAGAGTGAGCCAGGACGGCAATGGAAATGTGCGCTGTAGCAGCAAATAGTTTTTTGACCGTGACATCTTTTGTTTGTATGTACGAGTCAGAAATAAATCTGAACAGCTCACATTAAGAAGTGGAAGAAGTATTTTTTCGAAGCTTGGGACAGAAATTCGCCACTACAGACCACAACAGCAGACCCAGCCTCACAGACCACAACAGCAGACCCAGCCTCACAGACCACAGCTTCAAATGCTACAACCACATAAGCCTCACCTCCACAGATTACAGCCCAGCAATCTACAGCACAAACCATAGAAGCAACAGTTCCACCTGTGACACCAGCCCCAGCAACAGCCTCACAAGCTACCCCTGCACCACCTCCAGCATCACCACCTCAAAGATACACTGAACCTGTTGCAGAGAAATGTAAATAAATATAATATTTTTTTATTTTTTTAAAAAGGACTTTTGTTCCTATGACAGTGTTTGTTTCAGTACTCTGTAGATCATGGCATAGCAAATTTTACACCTTTAACCAGATTTTTTTTAGGTATATTTCTTAAAAGAATCTTTAAATTTAACAATATGTTAATGCTTAAAAAAAAAAAAAAAAAACCTTCATGGGGCAAAACATTATAGAAAACTTGT
This sequence comes from Maylandia zebra, assembly GCF_041146795.1. Taxonomy (NCBI): domain Eukaryota; kingdom Metazoa; phylum Chordata; class Actinopteri; order Cichliformes; family Cichlidae; genus Maylandia; species Maylandia zebra. The sequence continues at coordinate 5,041,101 of NC_135170.1, forward strand.
AAAAGGATGTAAGCCACGTGTGTAAAATTACACAAATGAAAAAGTGAGTCCTTCAAAACTGAATCTTTCTTTTGTTGTTGTGTAACCCAGAATGTTCATGATTGATATTGTACATCTGATGTACACTAAGAGTGAAAAGTTTGGACACACTTTCATTTTAATGTTGCTTCTTAATTTCCTTGTCTATTTTGTAGATTCATTGTTGATTAGAACTCCAGGCATCAAAACTATGAATGGACACATATGGAGCACTAACCCTAACACAAAGGATGTAGTAAACCAGTATGAAAGAACCAAAAATATTTTTTATATCTTGGATTCTTCAAATTAGCCACTCTTTGCTTTGATCACTGCTTTGCACACTCTAGGCCTTCTGTCAGTGAGCTTCATGGGGTAGTCACCTAAGATGATTGTCACTGCATGAAAAGCATGAACACACAGAAAAACACTGAATGGGAAGGTGTGTCCCTAACTAGTAGTGTATGTTCATCATTTTCTTCTTTTCTAAAATTGCTGTCATATATGCTGCTAGTGACATAGAATGCCCACTACAAGAAGTATATTAATGTTGTGATGATGACTGCCTGCCAGCAACAGTTTGAAAGATCAAATACTCTTTAAGACGCTGCTTTTAACAGCCCAGAAATTGACACTCTATTTTAGAGATGATAAAACTAGTTTTGGAGGAGAAAAATAACATTTTTCCAGAAATGGTTATGTAATAGTAAAGGCCACAGGTGCAAGCCTTGAGCCTGAGTATTTTAAAATATATTCATGTAGCTTCAACTAAACATAATTTTAAAAAAAATGTTGTAATAGGTGTTTCTGCTGGAAAAAAGATTTGATAGGGGGCAAGAGCATTTCTATTTCTATTTTTTCTAAATTCCTTTTCTTTTATTAATATGAATTTATTTAAATTTATTTAAATTTAAACATTGTAAGTGTAACTTTACCCCCAAATAAAAGCAAATTTAAGTGCTCTTTTTTTCCTACAAAATACATTGTTAAACCATGTGCCCATTTTAACAGCATTTTAAAAGTATTTACCCTGAAACACGCCTTTTGTCAGACAACTACATAAGAAATTATGCATTTTAAATTTTGATTTACATTTTGCCCTGCTGACTTATCTCTTTTTCTCATTACTTTTTGTAGATATAATGGATGCCTGGGCTGGAAAGAGTCCTCACATTCTACTCTCAAAAATTGGTGCTTACAAATTATTCTACTGGGATATCCAACAAATTGGTCCGGAGATGGAGTTGGAAAGTGAGGTACAGTGATCTTTACTGACAACAATGCAACTATCAGTGTTTTATTCCTTGACAACAGTTAAAAGTCTATTAATGCATATCTTGCGATCATGGTGAGACAATGCAATCATCATAATTTAGCAAAAGCAGCATTCATTGATTCATTTTCAATGACTGCCATTTGGAAGAGAAAAGCTCCAAGACTCAAGGTAGGTATCTCTAGAAAGAACCTTGTGTGTATTGTTTAAGTACCTCGGATCATATCCACATCCAGATTTAGATTGGATAACAGCTTATGGAGAAAGAATGAATTGAGACTGGGGTTTGTAGATGTGGATAGTTTATTAGACTTGCCAGTTCTGTTTTGTTCTGTGCTTGTCTGGTTTCCTCCTTTTTTATTTTTTGTACACACTCCAATCAATGCTGAGATTTGCAAACATTTGGGCTAATATCTCTTTTGAAATCATCAACACTGCTTCATCTCTTTAATAGGTACCTTTTTATTCTCAAGTGATTCATACGTCACTGTTAAAGAGGCTTAAACATTATTCTGCAGATGGTACAAGGATCGCATTGAAAATGAGTGAAAAATGAACTCCATGTCCAAAAAAATCCTTAGAAAGACCTTTATTAGTCTTGGAGGAAGTAATGTGCAAAACCACTTCTAAAAAATATAAGATAGTTCAGCTTCTTGCACAGGTTAAAGAAATGAGGGGTGAATCATGGCTGTCGCAGAGTACTTTATAAGTGGATGATATATAATATATCATAAATTGCTTTAATAAAAAAGGACTCTAAACAACATGTTATTGCATTTCTTTTTTTTTAATGTCTGAAGTTAATATTTTTATTCTTTTGTTTCAATTTAAGATCAAACCCATGGAGCATGAAGTCATTCTGGGAACTGTAAATGAACATCATCACTGGACGTTAGTGGTAAAAAAAAAAAATTGCATTTAAAATATTCATCAAATCAGTTTTATAAGACAAATTCATGGCATACAGATAGTCTTAAGTATTGAATTATTACATGTAATTCTCCACATAATTTTACTGTAGGTCATTTACCCACAAGAAAAGAAGTCGCTGTATCTTGATCCACTCGGAGAAACTAAACAAGGTATCCAAAATTGTTTGGAATCAACAAGGTAAGGATAAATGTTGAAATTTATTTTGACCTTTTTTAAACTCTTTGTTGCTGTTGTTATTTTTGTGTTTATTATGACAATTATAAGTATGATGTCAATCAAAAAAAAAATGGTACTCACAGTTAAAAAACTAGCAGTAACAGTTTTAAATGTTTGTGTTGGCCTTCTGATATTGTGGTGTTATGGGTTAATTTTGCCTTTAAAGAGAAGTCTCCCCATGTTTCAATGTTTATTTGAGGACCTGATGTCTGTATGAGATGTTTTTACATTAGAAAATAGAGCACGGGGAGAATAATGTTTAGTAGTTGCATAAAGTGTTGTGGAGGTTTAGCACTAAAACATAAGACAAATGTCTAAAATAATTTCACATAGGTTATACATGTGTGAATTTCATCTTTGCTCCTCCTCCACATCTCTTCAAAGTGTACTGTGTAAGTGATTGATTTCTATATCATGGGCCGAAACAGGGGAAAAAAGCACAAGTAATTGTTCACGGAAATGCATTGTAGACTTTTAAAAAGTAATGATTTTAACAAAACAGTGTGGTCAGTGTTCCTAACTTGATGTTCAACAGACACTTAAGCTCTCCATACTGTTCGCCTTTTTGTGTCACCAAAATTTTACGATATTAGCCTATTTAGTCATCTTAGAATCTCTTTTTCAGTTTGCTGAAAAGATCTTGCGAAAAGAGTCAGTAGACTTTCCGTCTACAAAAAAAGGCCAGAAACACACACAGGCTGCAAATTGCCACCACTCCTCTCCTAGAGACAGGTAACTCATTTTCCACCATTCAGTGTTCAGACATCGTGAATATTTTCATCATGATGGCTGTAGAAACAAACCATATAGTTGTTTGAATGAACTAATAAGTGCAGTAGGTAGTATACTCTATGTGCAATTTTTCACTTTTTAAAACAGATGACTTGACAAACATCTGTCATTTCTGCGGGGAAGAAGAGCATGCAACTGACAACAAATGGGTAATGACATCAAGAAAGACTGCTAAATGTTATGATCAATTCCCATAAATGAAATTTTAACATTGGGATTTTTAATTATTTATTTTTTTACAGATTTAGTGTGAGATGTGTTTGCGGTGGTTCCACCAGCTCTGCGTGAAAAGCCCACCACCAGAAGATGTGTTTATTTGTTTCGCTTGTACATAGTTGACACTAAAGGTCCACAGCTAGTGTTCTTATGGCACACATTGTTGAGAACACATATCTACATATATAGATGTAGATGTTAAATTAAGAAGTCTAAAAAAAGAAAATGGTCTCCAAAGTTATTTGTCACGGTTGGACAGTTCTTTCCGGACGACCCTGCTTGTGTTTATGTTTTCTGTGTGTGTGTGTTTGCTTCTCCCTCCCTGGTCCTCGGGGCTGTTTACGGAAGTGCGCGCCATGGGAGAGGCGTGTCCTGGCGACTGTCGTCATTGGGAGTCCCTCTTCGCTGTTGCCGGCCCACCTGCAGCTGATTACCTGACCAGCGGTTGGTAATCATTCCTCCAGGCTAGAAAGGGGTATTTAACCTGGACTCGCGGCGAAGGTCGACATGGGATTATTACTCCGAACTGGTATAGTCTGTGCGAGCAGTGTGAGCTTGTTATTCGGCTAGCGTGTGGCTAACGGTGGATTTTCCTTCTTCCTCCAGGATGGGCAAGCGGAGAAGCGAGTTGGGGAGCACACACACTAAGGGAGTTACAACATGGAACGCACTGGGAGCAAGGGACGAGCATGATTGGAAAATTGCACTTTTGAGTGAATTGTAGGACTTGTCTGTCTGTTTCACTGTAAATAAACGCACTGTGTTTCTGTGAAGAAGAACCGCGCCTGGGTCCCTCTTTTCCGTGACATTATTGTAGTTATTAGCTATATGACTTATTTTGCAAATATACCCTTTGTGATAGCAACGCCAATATGGATTACAGATGGGGGGGCACACATTTTGGCAGCCAATGCCACACAGCCTGATAAAATCTGTATCCCTCCATAACTTTTTCTGTGAAGAAGAAATCCTCTCCAAAGTTACTGTACTTATTGGTTATACTGTGATTGATTTTGCAAATAAACTCCTTCGTGATAGCTTCGCTACAAAGTGTAAACTGAGTGTAAATTCACCGGAGAGCGACGTGTTTCCATAATCGCGTCTGGTTTTACAGTATTATAGTATCAAAGTCTTTTTCTAGACAAAGTATTCCCAGCAGGTTATTTCAGTGTACAGTTTAAGGTAAATTGTCTTCCACACGACACATTACAATGTCACGAAACTATGAAATTAATAGAGTCTGCTGTTTTCCAGCTTTTACTCTTTATTGCGTCGACTGCAGACCAGTGACAAGTAGCGTACAGAACGGAGCTGGGCAAGTGGCTCCTCCTACTTTGCGCGTTCTCGTAGATGGGGAAACAATTTTTGCCGGGGGTAACTACTTTGGCACAACACCGGCTCGCGTCGTTCACGTCAAAGATCCGGTCTATTTCGTTCGCGACCGACACATCACTAGTGTAGAATGACTCAAACTCTCTGAAATGTTTCTGTCAACGCATTTTGGGCAGTTTGTCCAAGTAGAGTTACCTTCGCACATACGCAAATGGGCAGTTGATGTGGTAGTGACGCAGCTGAGCCAATCAACTATGCAAGATGATAAACGCACATTTGCCATCTAGATAGGAAAAAGTATTATGCACATTGTGCAAGAAGGAATTTTCTTTTCACCAAAGCACTTCCAGCATAAACTATCACATTGACGTGAAGCATACGTTAGTTGGGGATGCTGCTAGGACTTTGGCTAACGCGTCACCCAACTTGCGACAAATTACTCACGAAGCATCAAGGACTCAGTAAGTCAGCCTCGAACATATTGATTGGCACAATGCCAAGTGGATTGCAACAAACTGCTGAGCTGTTAATATCGTTGAGAACACGCGCTTTACAGAGCTTTGATTCCTCATCTCAAAGACTTTAAGTGCCTCCTCGAGAGTGACAGAGAGGAGTGGATAAATGTTTACAGAGTTTTCTGTTAACATGAATGTTCAAGATGTTCAATAAACGCGTTAAGTGTGTATATTTCCCCTTTTTTCTCGAATCCGTTTGCTCATGCAAGATGAAATGCTATTAATATAAATAAAAAAAATTAATGATATTTAATTGTGATTAATCAAAAGTAATCCACATTAACCCTGTGATGAATCAGATTGAACATTTTAATTGTTTGAGAGCACTAATATATATTATATATTAGTGTACTATTAGTATGTAGGTTTAGCTTGATTACACCCAACACTGATGAGGCTGAAGTGCTAATCAGTGAAATCATGAACACAGAAAAGTAGTGTCAGCTTGAGATCCACCATCCAGCAACATTTGGAAAGTGTCAGATTGGCAACAGCTTCAAGAAGGCTGATTTCTTTTTTGTCTTTATTTTGATAAGTTTATTTGCCACATAATGCTTTGGACACGTCAGATCTGTGTTGAGAGGACTCAGAAGTACAACACAAAAGCAAAGCTTTTAAAGCCGAAAAAGGGCCTTTATTTGCAAAAATACATTGCAGGTCTATCTATATATATATATCTATCTATATATCTATCTATATATCTATCTATATATCTATCTATATATCTATCTATCTATATATCTATCTATCTATATATCTATATCTATCTATATATCTATATATATCTATCTATCTATCTATAAACACCCAGCACGCCCCTGCGGGCGGTTTATCCTTCAAGCTCGGGTCCTCTACCAGAGGCCTGGGAGCTTGAGGGTCCTGCGCAGTATCTTAGCTGTTCCCAGGACTGCGCTCTTCTGGACAGAGATCTCCAATGTTGTTCCCGGGATCTGCTGGAGCCACTTGCCTAGTTTGGGAGTCACCGCACCTAGTGCTCCGATTACCACTAGGACCACCGTCACCTTCAACCTCCACATCTTCTCGAGCTCTTCTCTGAGCCCTTGGTATTTCTCGAGCTTCTCGTGTTCCTTCCTCCTGATGTTGCTGTCATTCGGAACCGCTACATCGATCACTGCGGCCGTCTTCTTCTGTTTGTCTACCACCACTATGTCCGGTTGGTTAGCCACCACCATTTTTTCCCGTCTGTATCTGGAAGTCCCACAGGATCTTAGCTCGGTCATTCTCCACCACCCTTGGGGGCATCTCCCATTTTGACCTCGGGACTTCCAGGTTATACTCGGCACAGATGTTCCTGTACACTATGCTGACCACTTGGTTATGGCGTTCCATGTATGCCTTGCCTGCTAGCATCTTGCACCCTGCTGTTATGTGCTGGATTGTCTCTGGGGCATCTTTACACAGCCTGCACCTGGGGTCTTGCCTGGTGTGATAGACCCCAGCCTCTATGGATCTTGTGCTCAGTGCTTGTTCCTGTGCAGGCATGTAAAGTAAGTAAGTAAAACTTTATTTATATAGCACCTTTCAAGATAAAAATCACAAAGTGCTTCACAGAAGCTAAAACCTAAAAATAAAAATCAACTAAAAGCAAGTTTAAAAAGATGGGTTTTTAGCCGTTTGTTAAAAGCAACCACTGAGTCCACAGATCTCAGGCTCAAAGGGAGAGAGTTCCACAATCTGGGGGCCACAGTTCCAAAAGGTTTGTCGCCTTTTGTTTTCAGCCTCGTGTGCTGGACAGCAAGCAAGCCCTGGTCACATGACCTCAGGGACCTGCTGGGAATGTATGGATGTAAAAGTTCACTTATATATGTTGGTGCTTGTCCATGCAGGGCCCTGAAAGTCAAGGTCAAAACCTTAAACTGGATCCTGAATTTAACGGGGAGCCAGTGCAGCTGAATCAGCAGGGGTGTGACATGGGAGGACTTGGAGGACTTGGTCAGAAGCTTTGCAGCAGCATTCTGAACAACTTGCAGACGCTCCAAAGAGGCTTTACATAAACAAGTAAACAAAGAATTACAGTAGTCCAGACGAGATGAAACAAATGCATTAATGACAATTTCTAATTCGGAGCGCGATACAATGGGACTCAGCTTAGCAATGTTTCTCAAATGATAAAAACAGGAGCGAACCAAAGATTTTACATGGGCATCCAAAGTCAGAGCTGAGTCAATACTAACACCAAGGCTCCTGATAGACTGTTTTGCAAATGTAGCAATGATTAGTGCTTCCGTGCTGTCTTTCAGTCCAGCTTTGTACAGCCACTGGTAGGATTTCTGGATATCAGCCACCTCCTCTATCTGCCGGTGGTACATACCGTGCAGGGGCCTGTCCTTCCATGATGGTTCCTCGTCTCCCTCCTCTTTCTTGGGTTTCTGCTGCCTGAGGTATTCACTGAGCACTCGGTCAGTTGGGGCCATCTTCCCAATGTATTCTTGGATGTTCGTTGTCTCATCCTGGACTGTGGTGCTGACACTCACCAGTCCCCGGCCCCCTTCCTTCCGCTTAGCGTACAGCCTCAGGGTGCTGGACTTGGGGTGAAACCCTCCATGCATGGTAAGGAGCTTTCTTGTCTCGATGTCAGTGGCTTCTATCTCCTTCTTTGGCCAGCCTATTACCCCAGCTGGGTACCTGATCACGGGCAGGGCGTACGTGTTGATGGCCCGGATCTTGTTCTTACCATTCAGCTGACTCCTCAGGACTTGCCTGACCCTCTGCAGGTACTTGGTGGTTCAGCTTTCCTAGTGGCCTCTTCGTGGTTCCCATTCGCCTGCGGGATCCCCAGGTACTTGTAACTGTCCTCTATGTCTGCAATGTTGCCTTCTGGTAGTTTGATCCCCTCTGTTCTGGCTACCTTCCCTCTCTTTGTTATCATCCAACTACACTTCTCCAGTCCGAACGACATTCTGATGTCATTGCTGTATATCCTGGTAGTGTGGATCAGTGAATCGATGTCTCGTTCACTCTTGGCATACAGCTTGATGTCATCCATGTACAGGAGGTGGCTGACAACTGCTTCATTCCGTAGTCTGTATCCATAGCCAGTATTGTTAATGATCTCACTGAGGGGGTTCAGGCCTATGCAGAACAGCAGTGGGGACAGAGCATCTCCTTGGTAGATCCCGCACTTGATGGTGACTTGTGCTATGGGCTTGAGTATGTCCGCCACATCCCCATTGAGTTCCTGATGAAGGCTCTCAGGGTCCTGTTGATCTTATATAGTTCTAGGCATTCCAGGATCCAGCTGTGGGGCATTGAGTCATAGGCCTTCTTGTAATCAATCCAGGCAGTGCACAGGTTGGTCAGTCTGGTCTTGCAGTCTCGGCTGACTGCTTGGTCTGCCAGTAGCTGGCGTTTTGCGCCTCTGGTATTCTTGCCCATCCCTTTCTGTGCCCCGCTCATGTATTGACCCATGTGCCTGTTCATCTTAGCCGCCATGATGCCTGATAGGAGCTTCCACGTGGTGCTGAGGCAGATTATTGGTCGGTAGTTTGAGGGGACTGGTCACTTCTGGGGGTCCTTGAGTATCAGGACTGTCCGGCCTTCGGTTAGCCATTCCGGGTGTCTCTCGTTAACTAGCAGCTGGTTCATTATTCATTCAGGTGCTCGTGGAGTGCAGTCAGCTTCTTCAGCCAGTAGGCGTGAACTATGTCAGGGCCAATGTTCCCTCTAAGCTGCTCATGTGCGCAATTGCGCACTGCTGGCACAGTCTCTGTGCACATAAAATCTGCGTTGCGCACAAAAAAAAAAAAAATCTAACCTGAATTGAAATTAAAATTAATACTTCAACAATCCTGTTTTGCAGTGTTAGTGAGTGACTGGCTGCTCCCATTTGGGATTAGAACGATGCCAACTTATCCCATAGTTCAGCCAATAATGCGTATATACGCAGCCAATCAACGTCATTGACAGGCTATGACAGCGTCCTTATGTGCCGACACCGGTGTTTTAGCAAAGCGGCTGATGTGGAGTGGAGCCACGTTAATGACAACGTGTACAACCATTGGAGATGTGAGCAGGACAGACGGAACAACAGACGGAAAAAGTGTGGACTTTATACCAGTTTTTAAATTGTGTTGATCGGCCACGTAAAACCAGAGTTGTGATAAAAAAATAAAAATAAAATAAAAATAGGCAATGTTTGTTTTTCTTCCTGAATACTATAATTGTTTATATTTACTGCGGGAAGAAACGGTAAAAACGGCGTTTTATAAGAAAAAAGGCTCGAAAGCCTGTGAGCAAAAACAAACCCCACCCCCCTCTTCCTTTCCTATTCGTCCAAGAAAGTACCATGTCGACCAATCAAAAAATGATATGGCAACGTGGCATCTAGTTGTTAAGAAACGGGGTGAATTTTTAGGAGTGACGGCGGTGTTTTGAGATGTGAGAGATTTGAGACGTTTAGTGCAAATCTTGTGTAGTTAGTGTGTAGTGTAGTTTCGTTGTGTGTGTCAGAACAATGAGGCGACGGCTGAATGTTACAGGTGTTACAGCAGTGATACATCTGCTGCTGTCAGGCCTGCAGGTATCAGGCTGTTGTTCTCCTTCATCGCATAGTGGACAGAAATTATTTTTTTGGAGTGGCACAAATAATTTTGTGTGGCATCAGATTTGATGCAGAACAGCTGATTGTTCTGTAAATAGTTTGAAATGTTTATTGAAAAAAAAAATCGCCTTGGCTGCATTAAAAAAAAAAAAAAAATAGCTGCAAAAAACTTTGTTTGCATAACTCAGTTACTTTTTTTGAAGAACTATATAAATAATTGCCCAACATTGGTCGTTATATACTGTATTTTGCAGACAGAGTTACAGGACTCTCCCAGACCACAGACTCATAATACAAGTCAGAGATTTAAAAAATAAATTAAAAAAAAACAAAAGAAAGACAGTTGTGTTTTCAAAATTGGAGTTCAAGTTATTTTTACTTCCAATAGTGTTAACATACTGCACAGGTCAATGACTAGAATTTTTTAATTTTTCATTGTAAGTGGGGCCAAAGCAGTTAATTAAAAGTCGTCTAACATAAATGTAAATGCTGTAATTTGATTATTTTAAACAGTAGCACTGCCAGGCTTCTACCTTTCTACCTTTAAAACCCGGAGAGCAGCCAAATGGCTTTTAGCTAAGCTTTAGCTTCAGCGAAGTGGAAGCTAAATTGGCTAGTCATTCATATGTAAATTAGGTTGTTACCTGGGAATTCTGGAGGGGAGGGGGGGTGTGTGATTGAGGGGGTGGGGGAGCTGCTAAAAGCTGTGAACTTCCTTTTGTGTTCGTCTTGATGCATTCTCAATCATCCAGGGAAATAAATCTCCAAAAGTCACCAACTTGGAGTGTTTCAGTTTGCCATCTTAGGGAGAAATCAACACACATGGGTGTATGTCCTTTGTTGCTGAGATTTATTGATAAAAACAGTACAAAAAAAAAAAAAAAAAAAAAAAAAACCAACCATTTGTACACATATTTACAAATGGCCTGCTGAGTGGTGCACGGAGCATGTTCATTGGTTCATGGACCTCCCTGAACTAATGGCATTTATTGCAATTGTCATCTTGCGGGGGGTTAACAGGGTTCCATCTCTAAATGACTGCTGGTCAGCAAACCTGGGAAACCCACAGATCATTGGAACTATGGCACGAAACCGCTTCCAAGACATCATGCAACACCTACGCTTTGATGACAAGTCCACCCGCAGTGATCGAGCAAAGACTGATAAGTTCGCTGCAATTTCCAGTGTGTGGGGATCATTTGTCACCAACTGCATCACGTGCTACAACCCTGGTCTACATATCACCGTTGATGAACAGCTTTTCCCATCAAAGACTCGGTGCTGTTTCCTGCAGAATATTGCAAGTAAACCTGACAAGTTTGGGATCAAGTTTTGGGTGGCCTGCGACCTAAAATCCAAGTACATTTGCAATGTCTTCCCATATCTTGGCAAGGACCCCAATCGTCCCACTGGGGAGAGACTTTCTGACAATGTAGTAATGAGGCTGATGGAACCATTCCTAGACAAGGGCAGAAATGTTACCACGGACAATTTTTTCACATCGCTTTCACTTGCGCAAAAACTTCTTAGACGGAAAACCACCATCCTCGGCCCAGTCAACAAGATTCGCAGGAAAATTCCTCAATCCACTAGACAGATCGCAATGAATTCACCACTCAGGTATGTTGCAGGTCTTTTGTGGTTCTATGTTTATGTGTTTCATTGTGTGTAAAAGGGCTATGGAAATAACAATTTATCTTATTTCTTAGGTGTTTTCAGGAACACGGCAACTGGCCAGCGCCGTGTTCCTCTGCGGACAGTGTACTCCCGAACCATCTGGTCCATCACATCCACGCCACACTTTGTTTTGTTGTAAAGGGTGACAGTGTTTGGCTTCCTTTTGATAGTGTTATCAGTCTGAACCACGCTGTGCATGCTGCTAAGAATATAGACTGTCTTCTTCCGTTTGGCCGCATATGCCGTCAGCGTGGCAGCAGAGGTTGAAAACACCTAAGAAATAAGATAAATGGATAGTACTGGATGGTACTTGGATTTTAGGTCGCAAGCCACCCAAAACTTGATCCCAAACTTGTCAGGTTTACTTGCAATATTCTGCAGGAAACAGCACCGAGTCTTTGATGGGAAAAGCTGTTCATCAACGGTGATATGTAGACCAGGGTTGTAGCACGTGATGCAGTTGGTGACAAATGATCCCCACACACTGGAAATTGCAGCGAACTTATCAGTCTTTGCTCGATCACTGCGGGTGGACTTGTCATCAAAGCGTAGGTGTTGCATGATGTCTTGGAAGCGGTTTCGTGCCATAGTTCCAATGATCTGTGGGTTTCCCAGGTTTGCTGACCAGCAGTCACGTAGAGATGGAACCCTGTTAACCCCCCGCAAGATGACAATTGCAATAAATGCCATTAGTTCAGGGAGGTCCATGAACCAATGAACATGCTCCGTGCACCACTCAGCAGGCCATTTGTAAATATGTGTACAAATGGTTGGTTTTTTGTACTGTTTTTATCAATAAATCTCAGCAACAAAGAACATACACCCATGTGTGTTGATTTCTCCCTAAGATGGCAAACTGAAACACTCCAAGTTGGTGACTTTTGGAGATTTATTTCCCTGGATGATTGAGAATGCATCAAGACGAACACAAAAGGAAGTTCACAGCTTTTAGCAGCTCCCCCACCCCCTCATCCACACACCCCCACTCCTCTCCCTCCAGAATTCCCAGGTAACAACCTAATTTACATATGAATGACTAGCCAATTTAGCTTCCACTTCGCTGAAGCTAAAGCCTAGCTAAAAGCCATTTGGCTGCTCTCTGGGTTTTAAAGGTAGAAAAGCCAAATGGCTGCTCTCCGGGAGTTTAATTAATAAACCATGTGACTGGGCTGGATTAGATGCCGGCAGACTCCCTCATCGGCACCAATATTCCTAATGTAACAAGCCCGGTGTAGTTCTTCTGGCAAGAACTTGGTCACTTAAAACCAGTACAGCAGTAAAACATTTTACATGAGGTGGACAGTTTATTGCTTGGACGTGGAGCTGGGGTAATCCACAAAACCTTCTTGATTTGCGACTGCAGAGCAGGTACATGAATAGGCATGCTGCGGCTTGTTCGGTCTCACTCTTCTTCACATTCTTCACAAGTTTATCCTCCTTTCGAGCTCAGAGTCATTCACAGACCATCTTTTCTTCATCTGGAGTGTTAACAAGCTGTATAGAGCAGATCCTCGTACCCAGATTCTGCGATGGCCAAATTTAGAAAAGATTTTCTCATCAGTCCGGAACTTCTAAAGATGTGTTCTGTGTGGGCAAGGGCTTTCAATTATGGTGGTTTCAGGTGAATTTATGATGATGGAACTTTCAGGTGTCTGTATGATAAAGAGAAAGAGAGAAGTGTTTAGTCTGTGTATTATCAAGTCAAGTGTTTGCTTGACTCGTGAAACAAACAAACTGAGACTGGACACTTGTAGATGCACGAGGGGGGCGACAGCTAAGCTGGGTTAGAACAGATCTAACCCAGGCAGCTGAAAAATCAAGCCACTGTTGCAGTCCCCAATCTGCAGTTGCTCTAATCAGGTCCCTTGAGTATGTTTACAGCCTGTTAGAGAAAATGCCCAGGGTCTCTGTGGCAGAATGAATGGCTGTAGTCAGCTCTTATCAGTCCAAAAGTTATGGCTGCGTAGTCCATATCTTTGGGTAAGCTTTCAAGTGGAGCGGAGTAGAGCTCGCTTTACACCCTGGGCTGTGTATCTGAACTGTGATCTTTTCCAAAACCTAAGTAGTTTTGTTGCTTAGACCTCCATGTATCAGACAATACAATAGAAATAGAGGTAGTCAGTAAGTGAAAGTACATTTAAAATCCATGCGTCAAACAAAATGTCTGTGTTGACAGTCATGTGGCCTAAATCTTTTTTTTGCATCGTTGTGGAAATTTGGGGATTTCTTGGGACTGTTATAAAAGCGTACATCTTTTATAACTTTACGAAAACAAGAATTTGGTGCAAATGTTTGAATTTATTTTGGACATTCTCTAATCCGCACCGTGTCAGAATTATACACGCATGCTCCAATATATAGATCAACCACCCCTATTAATATTAATGTCACGGCGAGTGAGATGAGCCGTGTGGGAAATAAAGGAGGATCCAAAAGCAGGCACTTGTAAAGGGGTGAGGGTGGTTTATTATATACGAAATAAATATAGACAAACAGCAAATGGAGCACGAACTAAACTAGACTGGAAACAACTAAACTACAGAGCAGAAACCTGGACAAGAATGAGAACGAGCAGAGGAGAATGACAATGGACAGCAGGGAGAACACATGGGTGAGACATGGTGGATACACAGACGGACCAGCAACTACAAACACAGAAGACGCGACTTAAATACACACAGAGAAACACAGGGAGATTACACACAGGTGGGGAACACAGCTGAGAGTAATCAACAAGACGAGACAGAGGTAAAACTGAACACACACTCACACGAGACTCAGACCTTCACAATAAAACAGGAACAAGAAACCATCACACAAAGACGCAGACTCGACACAGAGACAGACAGAAAAAACAATATTGTTATTATTGTTTTATAGTATTGTTCTGTTTGTTCTTATCCTCCTGCTGCTAAACTAATTTCCCCTTGTGGGACAATAAAGAAATTGAATTGAAAATGACACATGGAACTAAACCTGCAAAAACATGACAACTCAAAATACTGGGTCAAACTGACCCAGAACCGTGACAATTAATGTAAATGTCCTTTAGCCAGTTGCACAACAACCAGGTGCTTTTCATAGCCAAGAACCGTCTTATGGTTGGATGCTTGAACCCTCTTCTTGGCTGAACTGGTAAAGAGTCATTCGTCTCAAATTCTGTAGAATTTTAGCTTTAAATATCACACATACTTTACATACTACATACTAACATTTTCAGTGGCCTTTCTTGCCATCAAAATAAACCTGGATCTGTAATTTGGGACCGGTACATTAAAAAAATAAAATAAAAAAAATGTCTGCGTGCTGACAAGTTAAAAATATATATATATTTTTTTAATACAGGAAGTGCAGAATTATTAGGCAAATGAGTATTTTGTCCACATCATCCTCTTCATGCATGTTGTCTTACTCCAAGCTGTATAGGCTCGAAAGCCTACTACCAATTAAGCATATTAGGTGATGTGCATCTCTGTAATGAGAAGGGGTGTGGTCTAATGACACCAACACCCTATATCAGGTGTGCATAATTATTAGGCAACGTCCTTTCCTTTGGCAAAATGGGTCAAAAGAAGGACTTGACAGGCTCAGAAAAGTCAAATAGTGAGATATCTTGCAGAGGGATGCAGCAGTCTCAAAATTGCAAAGCTTCTGAAGCGTGATCATCGAACAATCAAGCGTTTCATTCAAAATAGTCAACAGGGTCGCAAGAAGCGTGTGGAAAAACCAAGGCGCAAAATAACTGCCCATGAACTGAGAAAAGTCAAGCGTGCAGCTGCCAAGATGCCACTTGCCACCAGTTTGGCCATATTTCAGAGCTGCAACATCACTGGAGTGCCCAAAAGCACAAGGTGTGCAATACTCAGAGACATGGCCAAGGTAAGAAAGGCTGAAAGACGACCACCACTGAACAAGACACACAAGCTGAAACGTCAAGACTGGGCCAAGAAATATCTCAAGACTGGTTTTTCTAAGGTTTTATGGACTGATGAAATGAGAGTGAGTCTTGATGGGCCAGATGGATGGGCCCGTGGCTGGATTGGTAAAGGGCAGAGAGCTCCAGTCCCACTCAGACGCCAGCAAGGTGGAGGTGGAGTACTGGTTTGGGCTGGTATCATCAAAGATGAGCTTGTGGGGCCTTTTTGGGTTGAGGATGGAGTCAAGCTCAACTCCCAGTCCTACTGCCAGTTTCTGGAAGACACCTTCTTCAAGCAGTGGTACAGGAAGAAGTCTGCATCCTTCAAGAAAAACATGATTTTCATGCAGGACAATGCTCCATCACACGCGTCCAAGTACTCCACAGCGTGGCTGGCAAGAAAGGGTATAAAAGAAGAAAAACTAATGACATGGCCTCCTTGTTCACCTGATCTGAACCCCATTGAGAACCTGTGGTCCATCATCAAATGTGAGATTTACAAGGAGGGAAAACAGTACACCTCTCTGAACAGTGTCTGGGAGGCTGTGGTTGCTGCTGCACGCAATGTTGATGGTGAACAGATCAAAACACTGACAGAATCCATGGATGGCAGGCTTTTGAGTGTCCTTGCAAAGAAAGGTGGCTATATTGGTCGCTGATTTGTTTTTGTTTTGTTTTTGAATGTCAGAAATGTATATTTGTGAATGTGGAGATGTGATATTGGTTTCACTGGTAAAAATAAATAATTGAAATGGGTATATATTTGTTTTTTGTTAAGTTGCCTAATAATTATGCACAGTAATAGTCACCTGCACACACAGATACCCCCCTAAAATAGCTCAAACTAAAAACAAACTAAAAACTACTTCCAAAAACATTCAGCTTTGATATTAATGAGTTTTTTGGGTTCATTGAGAACATGGTTGTTGTTCAATAATAAAATTATTCCTAAAAAAATACAACTTGCCTAATAATTCTGCACTCCCTGTATGTCCCATATTTGTACAGACACTAGTAAAAAACTTGCAAAAGGGATAATTTCTGAATGGTGTATTACTGAATTTCCCAATGCAAAAAACAGGTAATTTCTTTTCAACATAAAATTGTTAGCCACAAAAAAAAGGAAAAAGAAAGAAAGAAAATCACTTCTCTTTTCAGCTCCTTGCAAAAGAAATTTATCCCAGTGAACTGTGTGTTTCTTCCCAGCAGAGAGAAGTCCAGTATGGAGCACACAAACAGACCTGGATTATTATTCTTTTTCAAGAGCTGTTGGAAAAGAACATTTTAGTAGCTACAACTTGATGCCTTCTGACAAAAAAGCAAACTTATTATTAAATCAGTCAAGGCTGCGTTTCTGTTTGTTTTATAATCCATTCTGGTCTAATTCAACCATCAGTCAAGGAAACCACGTGTGTGAAACATTAAGTCTTTTAAAAGGCACCGTTTATGAAAGTAGTAGTATAGTAAAAAATTACCATTAATAAAATGGAACCCTCTCCAATGTCGCTGCGAAATGTGTTACGCTAAAAAGAGAAGAAAATAATACTGTTAAAGCACAAACACCCTGACCAGGGTTTAACACAAAGTGGACTCCACAAATGTTAAGAAACAGACAAATCACTTCTGTTGTTCTTATTACTGAAATTCATTAGCAAGTAAGACTATAATAAAGACTCAGTCACAAATAGCTGAGTTGAAAACATTTCAAAGTATATTAAAAATTATATTAAAGAGACAATGTCCTAAGTAAACACGAGCTGTTACACTGTGGTTGAAAGGTTTGTCACTGAAATCTGAGTTTGTTTGCACCTTTATTTTCCATTATCTGCATTTGTCATTCAAAATCTAGTTTAAACTTCATTCCATCGAGCACAGCGACTAGGCTTTCATGAAAATCCTTTCATAAATATTTGTGATATGTGATATTCAGATCCCCCCCTTATAATAGAGACATGCAAGAGCCCACCCCTCTCACTTCATGCTTTCAAATAACTGCAACTTTAATTGGATCCTAATTCTCCGAGCTTCAGTCACAGTGTAGCATCCATCAGTAGCATCCACAGTCTTAAAAAAATATCTGTACCACTGTCATCGCCTCTTCTTCTTTCAAGTTTGGAATCTGAAGTAGAAATGAGACAGAAGCCAAAGTCAAAGTTAATTTCCTCATCAAAGTGACAAATTTGCTATTACGTAAAGTTTAACACATACTCTGTCATGTTCTCACAGAAATTATACAGGAATTGATCTTCTGATTCTGATGAATAACAATATGTCTGGGTAAATGCTGCTATACCCTTGTATAGAGCAGGACGATATGACCTAAAATATTTATCACGATATACTTTTGAAAATTTGAGATAACGATATAACTGACAATATAATTGACACGAGACAAAATTCTTTACAACTCCACAACTTTATTAGTGCAAGCAAAAAAAAAAAAACAAAAAAAAAAAAACCCCAATGATTTTCACTTAAACAAGCAGCTGTTTTTTATGTCCAAGTTATGTAAAAATTTATAAGTGCAAATGCAAATTCCTCGCTGACAGTTTAACCAAAAGGCATTTCCAGTGGAAACTGGCCGACATATCCTCAGCATAACCATGTATAATATCCACAAAACTTAAAAAGAGCTTATACACACACACACACACACACACACAATACAGTAATATTATGTTGAAGCACAGTACGCATCGCTCCGCCTACGATAGCCGTAATGCTCCGGCAATCCATCAAGCGGTGCGGCTTCGTAGCTTAGCAAAGTCGTACTGAAACATTTGACAGATTTTCGAGCGCCGTGCACATAAAATCGTTTCGAGGTCAGTAAACACAACCAGAGTTCATACATAAGGCACACGGGATTATAAGGGGCTCTGTCGACTTTCAGAAAAATCAAAGGATTGATTTTAAGTGTGCCGTATTTTCCAAACAACACGGTAATAACGACGGCCCGCTAGCATGCGCTACCAAAAATAGTGCTTTGTTGTGTATCTGACGGACGAAAGCTAAACCAGTTCCACACCAGTGAAGCTGCAGCATTTTTACAAACCTGGGGCCCGTTCTTCGTACCTCGCTAAGTAAGTTAGCTGGATTTGATTGTTGACGATTTCGTGTGATCTTGGATCGTTCGGTTCCCCGAAGCTCATCCGGGACTTGCTGCCATAGCAACAGAGCCGTAAGCGTAAACCTGCTCGGGAGCAGGTTCACTTTATGTAAACAGGATTAGATCGCGGCCACGCAGGTATGTCCGCTTCATTTATACGAAAGCAACAGCGATATTCCACCACTGTTTCACCATAAATAAATATTATCAATGTAACTAAAGATAATGCAGCACTTGATCCTGCAGCACTTGATCCATTTATTGATTTCATACAGATACATACAGGTCATTTCCTAAAAAAGGGAAATGTACTATTAACATTCTATTACATGTATGTGATTATTACAGATGTAATTCATATTTCACAGTAGTAATAGTAAATTACTTTGTGTAATCAAGATGGGAGACCACGGCTATAAAAGCGAAGGGGGATTTGGGAAGCCTGTCGCAGCCATGTCCTGTCCGTTTACGCGAGCAACCCATTGCGGAAGGTGCAAGATTGATAAGGAGAGTCCTCAGAATTCAGCGTATATTGCGGGACAGACAGGATCCTTTAGCTCAGCGCGACAGTGTGCTCATAGAGAGATATTGATAACTTGTTGACGAGGGGGTGCAGGACCACCACCTGTCTTTTTTTGCTCTGCCCTTTTCTTGGTTGCTGTTATGAACAAACAAACAGATTATTTCAGGGTCTCTTTTCAAGAGACGAAAAGCAATATAAGTGATAAATATTACCATTCTGTAGAATATTCTTATATTTCACTTTTACTTGTTCCCATGTGCTAGTGGGTCCTGTCGTGGCTCTAATGTGAAAGAGGATATAATGTAATATAATATGATATAATGTAATATAATATAATATAATAAATCTACCCTACCGTCTACTGGTTTTGGCCAGAGGGGCCGATGGCGCGATATGGCAGCCTGGCTTCTGTCAGTCTGCCCCAGGGCAGCTGTGGCTACAACTGTAGCTGCCTCCACCAGTGTGTGAATGTGAGAGTGAATGAATAGTGGCATTGTAAAGCGCTTTGGGTGCCTTGGAAAGCGCTATATAAATCCAATCCATTATTATTATTATTATTATTAAATTACTTACGAGTTTAATTTGTCAGCAACTTTCTGCCAGCCCTCTCTCCTTGCTTTTGCAGCCTTTGCAGTGTTCCCTTGCGTTTTAATTAAACTCTGAAACTCCTGAAATCCCTCACTCAAGAGTTCTTGCTCTGCTGCCGAAAAATACCGAGCGCGCTCCTTCGACATTTTCGCCGACCAATCAGAGGGTTGCCGATCAATGTTTCTACTATCGATGCGTAGCCCCTTTTACGGCACCCAGTGATCTCACATTACTTCATCCAACTGTACTGATCGTCAACAGCAGGTGTGTTCGGGGAACCGGATTGGCGAGCTCACGGTTAGCGCGATGGTTTGGTCTTGGATGTGTCATTTGATCTTGGATGTAGTAAGCGACGTACGAAGAACGGGCCCCAGTTCTGGTTTCATTCATCAATCCGCTTTCGCTCTTCTCATTCTCCGTCGCCGCCATGCTTTTTCCGCCATGTGCGTATGAAAACAAAGGCACTGCACATGCGTGTTTCACCCATATTCTATCGCGATATTTTCTTATCGTTGCCCAACATTATACCGATGTTACCGTGAACGGTATGATATGGCCCAGCCCTACCCTTGTATTCTTTAAGCCACAGGTATCACACACATGGAGAAGTTTCAGATTTCTGACGTTTTACTGTATTGTCATAGCTTTTCACAATTTTCTCTACTGATAAAGACCTTGCTATCATAATACACAAAACAAAGTAATTAGATAAGAGTTCAATAATAACCATTAAAAAAACAAAACATCAAATTTCCTCCTTTTCAGTATTACTGTAAATTTCAATTCCACAAAGGAAGACCGTTTATTTGAAAAACTGGAATTTTATGTGAATTTATGGGAATTATTCTCCTTTTTTCTGTAATTTTACACATTTAGCCATGCTGGAAGATTTCTTTCATGTACTATAGCAGCATTTGTTTATGATTTAGAAAAACTGAGAGAATACTGTTGAAACTGCACTATTTTTATACACTCAACAAAAATATAAACGCAACACCTTTGTTACTGCTCCCATTCCCCATGGGATGGACGTAGAGACCTAAAATTCATTCCAGATACACAATATAACCATCCCTCCCAAACAGTGGTCACAAATCAGTCCAAATGTGTGGCAGTGGACACATCTGCTATATTGAGATAATCCATCCCACCTCACAGGTGTGCCACATCAGGATGCTGATCTGACATCATGAGTAGTGCACAGGTGTACCTCAGACTGCCCACAACAAAAGGCCACCCTGGAATGTGCAGTTTTGTCTCACAGCAAAATGCCACAGATGCCACAAGCAATGAGGGAGCGTGCAATTGGCATGCTGACAGCAGGAATGTCAACCAGATCTGTCGCCCGTGCATTGAATGTTCATTTCTCAACCATAAGCCGTCTCCACAGGCGTTTCAGAGAATATGGCAGCACATCCAACCGGCCTCACCACCGCAGACCTCGTGTAACCACACCAGCCCAGGACCTCCACATCCAGCAGGTTCACCTCCAAGATCGTCTGAGACCAGCCACCCAGACAGCTGCTGGAACAATTGGTTTGCACAACCAAACAATTTCTGCACAAACTGTCAGAAACCGTCTCAGGGACGCTCAACTGCATGCCCGTCGTCCTCATCGGGGTCTTGACCTGACTCCAGCTCGTCGCCGTAACAGACTTGTGTGGGCAAATGCTCACATTCGATGGCGTCTGGCACGTTGGGAGAGGTGTGCGCTTCACGGATGAATCATGGTTCACATTGTTCAGGGCAGATGGCAGCTGAGAATGTCCCAGTTCTTGCATGGCCAGCATACTCACCGGACAAGTCACCCATTGAGCATGTTCGGGATGTGCTTGACCGGCGTATACGACAGCGTGTACCAGTTCCCACGAATATCCAACAACCTCGCACAGCCATTGAAGTGGAGTGGACCAACATTCCACAGGCCACAATTGACAATCTGATAGACTCCATGCGACGATGTGTTGCACTGCATGAGGCAAATGGTGGTCACACCAGATACTGACCGGTTCTGGGTCCCCAGACCCCCAATAGCGCAAAAAAACTGCACATTCCAGGGTGGCCTTTTGTTGTGGGCAGTCTGAGGTACACCTGTGCACTACTCATGATGTCAGATCAGCATCCTGATGTGGCACACCTGTGAGGTGGGATGGATTATCTCAATATAGCAGATGTGCCCACTACCACACATTTGGACTGATTTGTGACCACTGTTTGGGAGGGATGGTTATATTGTGTATCTGGAATGAATTTTAGGTCTCTACGTCCATCCCATGGGGAATGGGAGCAGTAACAAAGGTGTTGTGTTTATATTTTTGTTGAGTGTATTAAATATGGATTAAATGTGTAGTTGGACATCCTTACATCTCTGCTTTAAGCAACAATCACATCTGAGCTCCCACTCACCTCATTACTCCTTTGAAGCCTCTGCGTGTACATGTAAAAAGCCACCGCCCAAAGGAAGTTGGTGAAGGTAAGGACACCTATTATAATGTGTAGGACTGTTTAAGAAGAGATTGAATATCTATTAAGTTCAAAATAACAGTCCCTTGATAACACATATTTATGCATGAATAAAAATTGTTGGGCTACTAAGAAACTTGTGCTCTAACAGAAAAGGCTCCAAAAAAGGGCCTAGAAAACTTTTTATATTTAACTAGACTATGTCTATATTTAATAGATATAGTACACACTGTATAGTTGCGCTTTTTTAAAGCGCTAAAATATGGTGCAAAATCTCCAAAAGTGGATTCTGATCATCTGAACGTAGCATTTGTGGGAGAAACGGTCTTTCCCTTTTCACGTAGATGGCCTCCTTGACTCCGCGCTCAAACCAGCGTTCCTCCCTGTCCAGGATGTTACATCCTCATCATTGAGTGTCCACTGGCCTGTAGGTGTAAAGACTGCAGAGTCCTGGCCTGACGAGGTAGCTCTTCTGTGTTGTGCCATCCTCTTAGCCAGAGGTTGTTTGGTTTCCCCGATGTATAAATCCTGACAATCCTCCTGCACTTAACAGCGTACACTATGTTACTCTGTGTCGAGGGACCGATCCTTGGGGTGGACCAATTTTTGGCGCAGCGTGTTTTGGGGTTTAAAAGCCACAGAGACCCGGTGTTTAGAAAAAAATGCATCTCAACTTCTCCAATACTCCTGACACGTACGGGATCACTACAGGTTTTTGCTTTGGCAGGACGCTACGTCCAGATGAACAGAATCAACTTTTGGTGATTTACTTACCTGGATGATTGAGCATCGTCAAGTGCAAAATTCTGTAATTAGTTTTATTATTTAAAAAATTATTTTTAGTTTAAGAATTTGATTTTTTTTTTTTTTTCAAAGTGGCGGATCGCTTTTTGAATTCACCAGTTTCATTAAAGCATGTTTGGTACTACAACAAAATTGTCCATATACATTTTACTGAAGTAAGAAAAAGTTACGAATAAAACAAGCTTACTGCGCGCTTTTTTTCCAGCACCTATGGAAGAAAGGAAAGACTGTATGAGAGCAATGCAATTGAACACATTACATCAGAGCAAAAACAAAAACAAAGTCAGGAAAAACTATACTAGTAATATAGTATAACTATGAACTACATTCTTTGTTTATTTCAGTAAAAACTTACTTTCGCCCTGCAATGTTTCTGTGAAAGAAAGAAAAGACTGTATAAGTACAACAGCAAAAAACCCTTTTTAATCCGAGTACAGCATCAAGACAGTTAAACTTGTGGGACATTGTTGTGGTCAGGAAAGTAGCAGAGGAGGTTGTTAGTCATTTTCAGCTGCTTTGGTGTTAATGAAATCCACAATGCACTAGAGGGGCAACAACGAGACAAAAAGGAATGGTTGCACAGCTGGAGGACACTGACCTTTTTCCCTCCTTATCTTTTCTGACTGCTTTTCGCTAGTTTTGCATTTGACTGGGGCCAGTGTCATTACTGGTAGCGTGATGGGATGCCTGAACCCTACAGAGGTCACACAGATAGTCCAGAAGGTTTTCCGTCTCTCCCAGCACAGTTTCAAGAGCATAGAGGAGATTCTACGACAGGTAGTTACTCAGAGAGCTCGACAGGATTTTAGAAGGTCCTTAACCCATCAGCGTGACCGGTATCTGCTCCTTTGTGCAAGGAGGAACAAGATGAGCACTGCTAGGCTACATAATGATCTCGAGCAGGCCACTGGTGTGAATGTCTCTAACCAAACAATCAGAAACAGACTTCATGGTCTGAGGGCCCGAATTTATAAAATACCAGAACTGGCAGGTTCACCACTGGCGCCCTGTATTTTTCACCAATGAGTGCAGGTTTTAGGGTCTTGTTCACGAGTGAGTGGAGAGGAAACTGAGAGACTGACAAACGCATTGGGGTGGTGAACAAATTCCTGAGTCACTGCCATCAGTAGACTGTAGTGAAAACCTGATTGATAGGAACTCAATGTTCCTCACATCAGTGGAGGAAAAAGAAATAATTGACATTGTACACATGTGCAAATATAAAACATCTACTGATTGTAATGATATTGACATGAAAATCGTCAAGAAGGTGATTGAAGGAATTGTAGGACCTCTAACATATATTTGCAACTTATCATTTCAGACGGAAAAGTGCCAAACAAAATGAAAATAGCTAAAGTTGTGCCGCTGTATAAAACCGGGGATAGACGCCACTTCACAAATTACAGGCCTGTTTCTTTACTACCACAATTCTCCAAAATCCTAGAAAACCTGTTTAATAAACATTAGACAAATTCTTAGATAAATATAAATTACTCTGACAGTCAATATGGATTCAGATCAAAAAGATCAACATCTCTGGCATTAATCGAATCAATTGAGGACATTACGAATGCTATAGATCAGAAACAGTATGCAGCTGGAGTATTTCTGGATCTCAAGAAATCATTCGACACAATCAATCATGACATATTAATTAATAAACTGGAACGGTACGGGATCAGGGGGGTTGTACTGCAATGGGTGAAAAATTATTTATTTGATCAACTGGTCTCTGAATGCTATTGACACCCTTTTCTCAACGAGAAGTCTGGGCTCGGGAGAGCCTGAGTGCCCTGGAGGGACTTTCCCTGCCGGATACACGATGGACGGGTGGCAGAACTGGAGGATCATGTGCCTGGCGGGACTGTCGATCGAGGACGCTGAAGATATCTATCTATTCGGAACCATGATAACAGGGTTCATGCTGATCGGAGTTGGCTTAGCCCTGGTTTATCGGAGAAATAAGAGAGCGGAACCGGCTGTTCAAACCCCCCCCCCCAAGGCTGCCCGCTGGAATCGAAATGGAATGAGGCGCAACCTCTCACAACGAACGTAATATGGTCAACACCTTGGAGACGCTTGCAGCTGCTGTGAAGGCTCAAAACAACACCATTGAGCGTATGAGGGGAAACATCAGAGAGAGGCCTGCTCAAAATGAGACCCTTGAGCGACAGTTGGAAAACATCGCGGAACGGATCACTGCAGTTGTGAGGTCTCAGAATCAAAAGAACGATAACACCATGGAACAGAAGTTTGATACCATCATGGGGAGGCTCGCGACTCTCCAACGGAAATTAACAAAACCAACATAAACATTGCGGATCCCCATCACGGCGCCAGCTGCAGGCCCAAGGCTGGAGCCGAACAATCACTCCCTGATAACGACTGTGTTACGGCTATTCTTCCCATCCCATGCAAGGACACCTGGATTGGCTGGAGGACTGTTTACTTAGCCTGATAGGCCGAAGGACACTGTCTCAGCTAAACTATGGACACGCACACACACACACACACACACACACTTACACTGATAAGCACTCACTCATCCCCCCTCCCTTTCCAACGCCTTCGATGCTTGTGCCCTCCCGGGGAAGATAGCAGTCAACTGGACCAGCACAGATGCTGCAGGACCGGATGCGCTGTCTACACCGGCTCTCTCTTACCCTTTACCCGCCCCTGTTGCTTGTCTTGTGTTTCTATGGTGTATTGATAGTCATGTGCTTTTGTGCTGAGGTGTTTTTTCTGTTATCAAACTGTTCTCCCACTAGGAGCTCAGTCTGAGTGGAGTTTTTTTTTCTCCTCCTCTTACCTCATGTTATGTATTTTCGTTGTTTTTTTTCCTATCAGCCTACCTTTCTGACATGTCTGCCCAATGTGATGTTTGTGTAAAGTTGGTCAGAAGGTTCCTTTGTAAGTGCGCATGCGCCATTAGCGTGCTGCCTGCTGTAACCCTAATTTCCCTCGGGATGAATAAAGTATTCTGATTCTGATTTCTCATCATGCTTGGACATTGCTTGTGGTGTTCCACAAGGCTCTGTACTGGGTCCAAAATTATTTATTATTTATATAAATGATATTTGTAAGGCATCTGATATATTAAAATTAGTATTATTTGCAGATGACACAAATATTTTTTGTTCTGGGGGAATCTAAAGGAGCTGCTGGATACAATTACTTCAGAAATGTGCAAAATTAAAAAATGGTTTAACAGGAACAAACTATCACTAAATCCAAGTAAAACTAAAATAATCTTATTTGGGAATTCCCTTAGAAATGCACAAGTGCAGATTCATTTAGATGGTGTGGAAATTGAAGGAGTACTTGAACATAAGTTTCTTGGTGTGATTATAGATGATAAATTAAACTGGAAGTCTCATAAATCATATACATAACAAAATTTCAAGAAGTGTCTCAATCTTGAGTAAAGTAAAACACATTCTGGACCACAAATCACTCCACATTCTCTATTGTTCCCTGATTGCACCGTATTTGAATTACTGTGCAGAGGTTTGGGGCAATCAGATGTTCGCTATCATCAATCTTTATATTACAAAAAAGGGCCATAAGGATAATCCATAAAACTGGTTACAGAGATCATACAAATCCACTATTCTTAAAATCAAAAATTCTAAAATTCACAGATCTGGTTCATTTTCTCACTGCACAAATTATATATAAAGCAAGAAATAACCTGCTTCCTGACAATATTCTAAAAATGTTTTCTAAAAGGGAACGGGGATACAATTTGAGGGGGGAATTAAATTTAAAACATCCTCGTATCCGTACATTAAAAAGTTTTTGCATCTCCGTGTGTGGAGTGAAGCTGTGGAACAGACTAAGTAAAGATATGAAGCAATGTCCAAGCATGGCGCAGTTTAAAAAGCGGTTTAAGGAGACTGTTTTTACAGGGTACAGGGAAAAGGTAGAGATTTGATAGGATGTTCTTGTCTAATATTTTCATGTGTGTGCGCGCGCGCGCGTCACACACACACACACACACACACACACACACACGTTTCTATATATATATAAAAAAAATACACATGACATATAATGTAATTGCAAGGAGGTATTTCTGTAGTCTATTGATACTAGATAGTGGAAAAGGGGTGGAATTAAATAAGCTTATGCTTCTTCCTGCTCCTTTTTGAACATGAAAGTTATTTGGAGTTGTGGTTGCTCGTTTTCCTTTTGTTTTGCTTTGTTCATTTGTCTCTTTTAATTCTATTTTGTTGTACTTTTTCAACATGTTCAAAATAAAGATTCAATCAATGGTACTGCAATGAAATTTCAGCAAAACGGACTGCTGTATCATATTTTACTTTGATTTTCAGGCCTACTTTGAATTCAGCCCTCTGTAGGTTGTCCATTCATTCCTGACACATTATCCAGTTCTTGTCAGTATAAATTTCCAACAAAAATCTTCCCCTTTGAGATCTTAAGGAAAAAATCATATTGCTAAATTTTTTTCAGCATTGTTTGATAGTCAGAATTTTTATTGTTGTTGTTGTTTTTAAACTTTGAGACATTCCAACAATCAAGAATGACAACACAACAGATTGGTGCAGCATAGAGTTTTGCATAGCAAATTTCTGGTGCTGACAGGGGCAGTGTTTAAAAAAAGAAAAAAAAAAAAGTGCGACAAAGTGCCTTTAACTCTCATTCCTTACAATGGCCAAGAGCATAAGGTATGAAACTGCTGGTCTTTCAGATTAAAGAGACTTTCAAATAAAGTAATTTCATTAGCAAAATTCAGGAAAGTATCTTTTAAAAATGAAGAAGAAAACATTATGGGCGATCGTGGCTCAAGAGTTGGGCGTTCGCCTTGTAATCGGAAGGTTGCCGGTTCGAGCCCCGGCTTGGACAGTCTCGGTCGTTGTGTCCTTGGGCAAGACACTTCACCCATTGCCTACTGGTGGTGGTCAGAGGGCCCGGTGGCGCCAGTGTCCGGCAGCCTCGCCTCTGTCAGTGCGCCCCAGGGTGGCTGTGGCTACAATGTAGCTGCCATCACCAGTGTGTGAATGTGTGTGTGAATGGGTGGATGACTGGATGTGTAAAGCGCTTTGGGGTCCTTAGGGACTAGTAAAGCGCTATATAAATACAGGCCATTTACCATTTATCCTAACTAGTAGTGCAATATCTTTTCACAAAAGTTTTTATTATTATTACCCTTACCTGGACATTAGCTATGCATGCTATGCAATTCTCTTTACTGGATGGTTGATTCAGCTGCAGCTGAATACGTTGTCAGAATGATCATTAATCACTGACGTAACTTACCATCCTTCTGTTGCAAATTCAACGGGGATGATGGAGTTGTTATTGTTGAAACTGCTGTTGTTGAGACTTGTGGGTTTTTTGTTGTTGCTTCTGTGGTAGTTGTTGCAGAAGGTGTCGCTGTCGTCTTATTTGTTGTTGCTTCTGTGGTTGCTGTTGCAGAAGGTGTCGCTGTCGTCTTATTTGTTGTTGCTTCTGTGGTTGCTGTTGCAGAAGGTGTCGCTGTCGTCTTATTTGTTGTTGCTTCTGTGGTTGCTGTTGCAGAAGGTGTCGCTGTCGTCTTATTTGTTGTTGCTTCTGTGGTTGTTGTTGCAGAAGGTGTCGCTGTCGTCTTATTTGTTGTTGCTTCTGTGGTTGCTGTTGCAGAAGGTGTCGCTGTCGTCTTATTTGTTGTTGCTTCTGTGGTTGTTGTTGCAGAAGGTGTCGCTGTCGTCTTATTTGTTGTTGCTTCTGTGGTTGCTGTTGCAGAAGGTGTCGCTGTCGTCTTATTTGTTGTTGCTTCTGTGTTTGTTGTTGCAGTTGCAGAAGGTGTCGCTGTCGTCTTATTTGTTGTTGCTTCTGTGGTTGTTGTTGCAGAAGGTGTCGCTGTCGTCTTATTTGTTGTTGCTTCTGTGGTTGTTGTTGTAGCAGTACAGGCTGTTGGTGTTGTCGTTTTTGCTGCTGATGTTGGTGGTGGATTGAGTAAACATAAAGGTGGTTTAATAAATGTAATCACAGGGATTTTAAAAGGTACAGAAAACTTAAGTATTTAGAGTTTGTCATACATTAATTATGTTAGTGGTCATAAAAATACATTTTGGGGGAAATTTCAGACCGTTTCCAAATTAATTATTAAGATTCTAAATCACTGGGTGATTTAACAGGTTGGTGTGAGAACTTCAGAAACTGCCTGAGATTTTCCTGTATACCCGTCTGTAGGGACCACACAGAGGACCTTTCTGTGAAGGGCTGCACACTGACCAGTACATTTAAAACATGACACTGTTTTACAAATGACTTTTTGTAAATTTGTGAATTTTCTATTACAAAATGTTTATTTAGCTGCTTTACAACAGTTTGGTGTTCTCTAGCTCAAAACACAGAAAAGCTTACTTGCAAAATACTGAAATGTTTCCAAATGTTAATCTTAACAGATAAAGCTTAGGAAATATGATCAAATATGTATTTCGTCCATGTGTGAAACTCAAAGTTTCTTTAAAGTCAGGATATTTACATAAAACAAAAACAAAATAAAAAAAACAAAAAAGAAACTTAGAGGTTTCTTTAAACATTTTTCTTGAATATACCTCTGTTAGCGTGAATTGTTATGTTGTCATTTTTATGCTTGCCAACTCTGATGAAAGAATTCCACTGTCCCCACACACACACACACACACACACACACACACACCCACCCTTGTCTTAGAACCACGTGGACGTTGCTTTGCTGTGATGTGTTTTGTGTGAACTGTTTCTCAATAAAAAGCAGCGAGAGGAGGCCAGATTTGGGGCACCTAATCAGAAAGTGCAAGTGAAACGATCGATCGCTTTTGCCTTGTTTTTTTTTTTTTTCCACGGGAATAAGTCCTGGATACTGGATGGGTCTGAGTTTAGACCCAACAACCTCCATTGGATGGAGTCTGACTGCTTTTAATCTCATTTTTGGGCAAAGAATAGAAAGACAGCAGCAGCTGCCAAGCACTGGAAAAAATGTCTTTTTTTTTTCCATCTGCTAAACAGCAATTTCCAAAATAGAAAAACAAATATTCATCTTTTCCAATAAAATGAAAAATATAAGTCGCACTGTATGTGTGTGCATCCTCTTTTAGAAGTGAAAAGAAATTTCTTGTTCAGTCAAACACGGAGAACACACTTTGTTGTCGTTTTTCTGCTTTTAATGGCTAATCTTGATCAAATATAAAGTTTATGGCTGTATGATGGTCAACTGGGTATTTTTAGGATTTTTTTTTTTTTTAAAGTAAATTTCTAGGATCTGACATCAGCTAGAAGCAAAACACACACATGCACTGTTTCAGCATTAATAAATAAAATGTGTTTCCTACCTGGGTTGGGAGAATCTCGCTTACACACTTTTTCTAAACAAAAAAGAAAAGAGAAAAATATGGAGACAAGGTTGTGAATTTTAAAGTCAACACACTGTAAAACATCCCAGTCACACATTGTTTAAAACCGAAACAAAACAACAGAAAATGTGGATGTAGGTTTCAGTACCTGTACACACATCTCCACACCGGCAGACACAATAGCAGCATGGACACACATGCTTACAATGACGTAAATACAAAGCGCCGACCCGACGCATCAGAATTGTGAGATGTCGGCTTTCTCATCCGACGGCACGAACGCAGACACGCTGTCGGGGCTGAAACCCGACATGTCACAGATTCTGATGCTGCAGGTTTCATCACTCTCCAAAGTTCACTGAACCAGCAGGAAAAGAAGATCAAAACTACGCTTCACATTTGATAAACATCGTCTGTGTACTTCGAGGACAGTTTCCCATCTCAAATTTCTGTTTTCTGCATTATTTGCTTGCTTTTTAGTCTACTGTTGTGCACAGCACTGCACTGCCGTTTTGTTTGTTCAAAAATTACCTGTGACAAGAAAGTTTAAAGAAATGTAAACTTTTTAAAATTATACCAAATTGCAAATCTCTTAGCTATGTCTCTGATAACACCTCTGTAACTTTGCTCAGCAGCATCAGGTAATGTTCATATGCTGAGTTCAGTTTCAACTGCAGAATATTTTTAGGGTTATCTGCTATAAAAATAAATAAATAAATAAAAAACAGGCCAGGAAAATCACCTTCATGTTTTTTCTGTTTCATCCTCAGTTACTACAAAGGCATCTGCTGTGATGGTTACACCTTTGATAAAGTCTCACAAGTGTCAGTACTGATACGTGATCAGAATTATAATATTTCTGACTGTCTGAGGCAAAATTTCCCCGATTGAAATCGAATCGAAACCTTGTGAATGGGAATCGAATCGGTCATAGAAATCAGTGACCATAGACCTGTGTATGTGTACTTACCGTACACTTTACAGATGTCTTCTGCAGTGGGTTTTTGTGATCCTCCATTTGTTTTGTCTTTGGTGAAAAAGAAGAAAAATGTTAGCGGTAAGAACCAGAAGTTCATTTTAGGTTTATTGTAGGAGATCCACATTTTACGGTTTGAGGAAGACCTGCTCCTTTTCTTCCTCTGAATTTCTAAAACGTCTAAGCTCGTTACAACAGTCGGTGTCACAGTGTTGCTTCTCACAAAGCCATTCAAGCAGCAAGTCTTTAAACTAACCACAGCTGAATGTTAGACAAGTATCAAAATGAGGCGATACCTCGTAGACCCTTGGCTATATTTGTCAAGCACATGAAGTGGTAGAAAGGGACACTGATGTTCTCATCCGTCTCGTTACATGGCGGTTTATAGTCCTGCAGGACAAACAACATGTTTATCAGATATATTCCTTGTTTAACCTGAGCAGGAGTAGAAAAAACAAAACTTTAAGAAGAAGAGATTTTTGTTTCCTTGCCATGTTATTCTCGTCCTTAAAACAGTCCCGTAGAAAGCAGGTTTCTTCTTTTTTGTTATCACAGTCTTTGGCTTCCGTTAAACTACATACAATGATGTCCTGCAATGAAAGGGCACATTTATCATTAACCAAATATAAGTCACTCCAACATAAACTTAAATACATTTGGACATTTTCTAGTTTTTAAACAATGTTTCACAAAGTTACCTCAGACTTGTTCATTATTTTGACGGTAATATTCTCTGGCAGCCTGTGTAGTGTAGTTGTATTCTAAACATAGAGAAATGGTAAAGAAGCAAAATACATCAATAGTTATGTTTATTTTTAGTGAGTGATCATCACAACTGAAACTGCAAAAATCCAAAGAGAGTGAAATATATTGGCTGCTAAAACACAAATCTGCTGGGGTTGGAGGCCCCCAGAGGGCTGCTGGTTGTCTAGAACCTGATCCCAACACCCAAATCTGATTGTTGGCTTTGTCTGTCATTTCATTGTTTTAAATAAAAATGTAATCATTCAGAATTACAAGAAAATGGAAACAAAAAAATGTCACCAAAGGCACCAGGAAGTTTTTGTATCATATATCTTTAACTAAACTTTTTTTGGGAAAGTAATGTACAAGCTATAATGACACCAAACCCTTGTTTTATATTCTCAACAGATTGCATACAAAGCTTACAATCTCTGACCTTGTGCTCACCACAAGTCCTTAAAAATGTATTTTTTCCATCACTGACAACAAGTAAAAACTTAACTTTGAGCTCTGTGTGTTTCACACTGAAACAGACGCAGACTTCCACACTTTCTTTACAGACCATTTAAATATGGGACCACTTTTAAAGTAGCTTATTAGCTCCTAAGATGTAGACAACAGCATAATGCAGTTAAGCAGAAGTAAACACTCATTACAGTCTTTGAATATTTGTTGTTTTGGGGCCTGATTTACATCATCCTCATATTACCTTTTATCTTAACACCCTTGTCATCCAGCATTAGAGATCAGCCTATTAAGAAATTTAATAATTAGGGAAAATAACATTTTTTGTTACCCAGTCTTCTTTTGTGAAGTGGTCCATACAACCTGCTTCTGATGGCTCGATCAGGATTACCTGGTAGACAAAACGTTGTTTAATTTGACGGACAGAATTACCACCATATAATGAACATAACTTGTATAACACTATATAAACTAAACTAATGCAGACCTAAATTTAAGGAGGACAGGCTACCAAAAAAAAATGACAAATGAGTACTTTAGGTCTCATAGCTTTTTAATAAAACCAGAAGTTACAGTAATCAACAAAACATTAAAACTAAAAACATTCGCGCTCCTCTCGAAACTATTAAGTTCGGATCACCAAGAGCACATTTTACAGCACTTATATAAAAGCAAATAGAGTAAAACTGCAAAGAGAACACTCACACTAAAAAGCAACAGGCAGAGAAAACAGCCGTGTGACGTCATGATTCCCTCTGTGATCTTTGCAAACTACAGTGAAACAAAAAAAGCAGGAGAAAGGTATATTATGGACACAGACACACAGAAGATTTAAAAAAATAAAACGAAATCCCAGAAATAAACCCTAGACAAAACATATCTGTCAACTAAGGTGTAGGTCTGTTAGGTTATGTTGTGGTCAATGTTCCCTCTAATTTTTCACGTGTCTGAGCGAACACACAAACTCCCTGAGCGATCTCTTGGACCACTGTGAGCGACATCAGACGTGTGCACTGTGGTCATGCTGGCATCGAATCCATCGAAGTTTCATGGTTTATTAAAATAATCAAATTACAGCATTTACATTTATGTTAGATGACTTTTAATTAACTGCTTTAGCCCACTTACAATGAAAATTTAAATAAATCTTGTTCATGACCTGTAGCATGTTAACACTATTGGAAGTAAAAATAACTTGAACTCCAATTTTGAAAACACAACTTTCTGTTTTTTTGCTCTGACTTGTATTATGAGTCTGTAACTCTGTCGGCAAAATACAGTATATAATGACCAATGGTGGGCAATTAATTATATAGTTACTTCTTCAAAAAAGTAACTCAGTTTGGCAAACAAAGTTTTTTGCAGCTTTTTTTTTTTTTTTTTTAAAATGCAGCCAAGGCGTTTTTTAAATAAACATTTCAAACTATTTACAGAACAGCTGTTCTGCATCAAATCTGATGCCACACAAATTATTTGTGCCACTCCAAAAAAATAATTCCTGTCCACTATGAGATGAAGGAGACCAACAGCCTGATACCTGCAGGCCTGACAGCAGCAGATGTATCACTGCTGTAACACCTGTAACACTCAGCAGTCGCCTCATTGTTCTGACACACACAACACTATTGACTACACTACACACTAACTACACAAGATTTGCGCCAAACGTCGCAAATCTCTCACATCTCAAAACACCGCCATAACTCCTAAAACTTCCCCCTTCCTAAACAACTAAATGCCACATTGCCATATCATTTTTTGATTGGTCGACATGGTACTTTTTTGGACGAATAGGAAAGGCAGAGGGGGGTGGGGTTTGTTTTTGCTCACAGGTGGAGAGTGCTTTCAAGCCTTTTCTCTTATAAATCGCAGACCAAGAGGACCGGAAGTGCGAGGCTATGAAATGGGACCGTTCAGCCTTCAGGAGTTTATTAAAGGCAGCCATCTGCTCCTTGCTCCCTAAAATATAACAGGACATTGGAGTCCATCTCACACTTCAGTTCAATCAGTTTTCTGTTTGACGTTTATTCAGCTGTGTGAAAACTGGAACTTTAATTTCAGCAAAACCGATTTAATCAAGGACAAATAAAACACTGAAAAAAGCCAAACAATAACATTTTTGTGACTTATATATTGTGCTTAACCCAAGTAGCGAAAGACCACGGAGGTCTGAAAACAATGTTCCGGGAGTCCGATGTTCTCGGTGGCTCTAATGAGCCTTAAACCCCGGGTCCCCTATTGAGCTGGTATGGAGGACCACAAGAGCCACGCGCATCGAAATAAAAAAAAAAAAAAAATTCGTGCTTAAATAATGAATTGTAGAATAAAATCTGCATTTGTAAATTCATTTTTGAATTCCAATTTAATAAACTGATTTTTAAAATGCTTTTTAAGTCTTCATTTCAAAAACCTTTTTTTGAATTGCACTTTAATAAACTGCATTTCAAAATCCATTTCCCTTTCCTGTTCGCTCAGGGATTAACATGTGGATTAGCAGTTGGATTAACAACTTCATTTTAAAAATCCTGCTGCTATTCAAAGGAGATTGGTTGGTCAGACACAGGCTGTCTGCCAGCCTGGATTTTTCTAGCTCATAGCTTCACCCTGCTAAGAAGCGTGTGTGCTTGTACAAAGGCCGTTCAGCCTCGGGAGGGACCCTGCAGCGAAACGGAGAGCACAACCTCTGACTGAGTGCCTGTCTGACCACCTGTGAAGGTAACGTGCTAACATGGCTAACGCTAGCATCACCGCACGTAGCCCCGTTATTTTAAGGTCATCTTAGCTCGTGAAAGTTTTACGTCGCAGCTGTACGAGCTCGCTACGTGTTCTCTAAGCTGCTGTGCTCTTCACAAATAAAGCTGGAAGCAGCTCAGTCTATTAGAACCCGTAGGGTTGCCAACCGTCCCTTAAAATACAGAATCGTCCCGTATTTCGAAACAAAAGAACACGTCCCGTATTGAGCTAATAAGGGACGCACTTTGTCCCGTAATACAGTGAGAATCAAAAGTAGTCTATAACTTTTAATGGAATTAACGCTTTGTTTGAAAACATAATTCCCAGCCCCTCTCCTGATTTGTGACCAATGAGCTGACAGCACACTTATGACAATTCGAGTATGACAATTCAGATTACCGCTCATCTCATTGGTCGAGGAAAGGTCGCTTGCGGAGAAAATACCGGAAGACAACAGATGACCACAACAAGAAGCATGGCCAACAGGGAAACAAATGCCGACACTGCGATGCAAGTCTCGGACGACAGTACACCTAAAGCTGGGCAGACACTGTGCGATTTTTTTCAGTCACGTTATTCAGCTCCTGCTCAAACTGCACGATTGACTCGCAGAGGTTAGAAGTTGGTAGGTCACGATGCAGGTCTCACACTCTCACCGATGCTCTGATGCGACCTGAGTGCTCACACTGTGCCTCCATAACATGAAGGTTATAACAGAAAATCTGTCGCGCTCTC
The DNA here is from genome assembly GCF_041146795.1 of Maylandia zebra. Classification (NCBI taxonomy): domain Eukaryota; kingdom Metazoa; phylum Chordata; class Actinopteri; order Cichliformes; family Cichlidae; genus Maylandia; species Maylandia zebra. Next base: position 5,077,030 of record NC_135170.1, read on the forward strand.
TCCGTCTGTCTTTCACTCACACAGACACACCACCACCATCAACTTTGCTAAATTGCTAATGAAAAACATGATCAGGCAGCTGTGATTGAGCAGCAGTGTAGATCCAACTATTTTCACGGTTGTTGTGGTCGTGATAATTTTGTGATGCCACATCGAAAAGGCTTGGATGAGCTTTCCAAAGTTCTACAAGTTGTGCCTCCATCGCTTGTGTCCAGATCACAGGCTGCACTGCTGTGCTGCTCCGTCTTTTACACCAACGTTTACGTGTTTGCGCGTGAGCAGTGTGAGCGGCTGTGGTGACACCCTCACGAGCGATTGATGATCGGGAGCTGCTCGAGGTGTTAATCGCTTCTCGTTACCCCACGTATACTACACGACGCACGATGAAGGCCAAAATCTGTCCGATCACTCAAAAATCGGCTCAAAATGGGCCTAAAACCGCACAGTGTAAGCCCAGCATTAGAGCAGCAATGTTTGTTCCCCTCAGAGAAAGGGAAGAATGGGAAAAGGAAAACACCTGGCTGGAAAACGTTAATATGGGCATGTGCAGTGAATATCAGCGCTATGTGGCCAGAAGTGTGATAATATAATTTATTTTGTGTAATAAACAACTGCAAGGATAGATGATTACAACAAATAGATGACTAATACATAAAAGTAATACATAGATGAATAATGATGATGAGTTATGATGCATAATCATGGGAACAAGCGGGTTTACAAACGGGAGCAGCTGATTAGCATTAGAAAAGCTGAAATAATACCTCAACTGAAGCCAATTGTACTAAATGCACTAAATGTGCACTGTTACAAGAATATTTTTCTTTCTATTGTTTTCTATTATTTTAAGTTAAGCAGGACAGAGTTCTTTTAAAGAAAGATTTACTTATATTCTCAAAAGTTAAGCATGACAGGCTTCTGTTTAAGAAGGAGACCTGTTTTACTGTGTTAATGTTGTCATTTTGAGCTAAAAATAAATGGCTAAATGATCATTTGTTTCACATGTGTTCATATCACAAAGAATAGAATATGCATCTACTTAAATCAACTTCAAGTCAAATGGTTAAAAAAATAATTTCACACACAAAAAAAGAGCTAGAAAATTCACCACACTGGGAAGGGTGAAGACAACTGGGTCGCCCGGCCCTGGCCACGAGGTGTCCCTTATTTTTCAGGGAGTTGGCAACCCTAAGAACCAGCACTGAGGCCTGTTACATTTATACAGCGTTAGAGCAACAGCTGCAGCCTACAGCCTTTAAACTAGCGATTAAAATGCTGACAGTAAACTCGTCAGTCCAGATGTTACCACATTACTTTGTGATACTTAAGAGTTAAAACAACTGAGACAGGCTGATTAAAACAACATCTGTCAGTTCTCACATTTAATATATCAAGACTGGAGATCACACTACTGATTTCAGTTCATTTAATATGTGAATGCACAGATTCATTCTCAACTGGACATAAACGATGATCAAAGGTTGTATATATGATGAATTCATCAAATCCCAGCCTCTAACACGGTGCGCTGAATCTTAGCTTTGAATGTCCAGTATATTCTAATCAGTGCAATGTAAGAATTCACTGAACCTACAGTATCTACACCTGTGTGGCAAAGACACAGATAATGAAATTTAATTGTTAATACAATATATATCATGAGAAACGAAAACTGAAATTGATTCAGCTCAGTACTTTTCTCTGTATGCTCTGATTATAAAGGCCTTAAATTCTGTGATATATACTGTAAATGATTTTCACAGAGGTCTTAAAGTAGTTAAATCTCTGCTGATAGTCTGGTTGTTTATATTTTCACGTTTTTGTCTCTGTAGGGCTGTTTGATGACGATTTGGACTCCTCTGGGAGATGTCACACCCACATCTGTTCCATGCTGCAGCCATGGATGGTGTTATAGCTCTGAGTCAGCTTTGGGCCATCAGACGCACACACTGGAAAACCAGCACCTGGACTTCGTCATGCTGCTGTTGTGAAAATACTGGTTACTTGTAGTTTTCTCAGTATAATAAAGTGATCCATTGCTCCCACTTCAAAAGTGTTAATTAGCTCTGACATCTGTCTCTGTAAGCAGTGATTTATCAGCACAAAGTATTGACAGATCAAAGGCATTCATTACAGTGAACCACAGCACCACATGTTAATGTGTTTGTTTTATTTAGTATCACTGATCCGTCTGTGCTGCAAATTTCCTCACTGTCAGGGTTTTGACTAAAGTCTATCTTTATTGTTTCTGCACACCACACAGTTTGTTTCCTCCATTATTTTATCATTTAAATTATTATTAACTCATTCACTGCCATTGACGTCCATAGACGTCAATGGCAGTCAACGTAAGTTGAACTGAAGCCCACCAGCAGTAAAAGTAGACCTGCAAGGAGGTGCAGGGTTTGAGCACGTATGGGATTGCGCAGTGAGACAAAAATGTGGTGCAAGTCTTGTTGTGTTTCACTGCCAGCCATTTGAAAATGGCTGGCAGTGAATGAGTTAATAACGATTATAGATACAAACCCAAATCCAATTTTGTTAATAAATCTAAAGGCAAAATACAATGATTTTCAAATCTCATTGTGACAAAGTGGGTGAGAACACCATTTGTCCATTTTCTTAGTTGACGTTCTTGTTTTGAATTAACCATATTTCATATGTAGTGTTGCAGCTCCTTCAACCAATGGCCGCGGCAGGCTAAACATGAGGACACAGATGACTCGCAACAACAAACTGATAAAATACACTTCTGTACCATTTGCTCCTTTTATTCCACATGCAACTGTCCAATATATAAATCAGCACATGGGATTAACTATTAAACAAATGCACAAACAAATAACTGCAACTCACCAATAACTAGGGTTGCCAACTCCCTGAAAAATAAATAAGGGACACCTCGTGGCCAGGGCCGGGCGACCCAGTTGTCTTCACCCTTCCCAGTGTGGTGAATTTTCTAGCTCTTTTTTTGCGTGTGAAATTATTTTTTTAACCATTTGACTTGAATTTGATTTAAGTAGATGTGTTCATATCACAAAGAATACACATGTGAAACAAATGATCATTTAGCCATTTATTTTTAGCTCAAAATGACAACATTAACACATAAAACAGGTCTCTTTCTTAAACAGAAGCCTGTCATGCTTAACTTTTGAGAATATAAGTAAATCTTTCTTTAAAAGAACTCTGTCCTGCTTAACTTAAAATAATAGAAAACAATAGAAAGAAAAATATTCTTGTAACAGTGCACATTTAGTGCATTTAGTACAATTGGCTTCAGCTGAGGTATTATTTCAGCTTTTCTAATGCTAATCAGCTGCTCCTGTTTGTAAACCCACTTGTTCCCATGATTATGCATCATAACTCATCATCATTATTCATCTATGTATTACTTTTATGTATTAGTCATCAATTTGTTGTAATCATCTATCCTTGCAGTTGTTTATTACACAAAATAAATTATATTATCACACTTCTGGCCACATAGCGCTGATATTCACTGCACATGCCCATATTAACGTTTTCCAGCCAGGTGTTTTCCTTTTCCCCATTCTTCCCTTTCTCTGAGGGGAACAAACATTGCTGCTCTAATGCTGGGCTTACACAGTTTTAGGCCCATTTTGAGCCGATTTTTGAGTGATCGGACCGATTTTGGCCTTCATCGTGCGTCGTGTAGTATACGTGGGGTAACGAGAAGTGATTAACACCTCACGACCAGCTCCCGATCATCAATCGCTCGTGAGGGTGTCACCACAGCCGCTCACACTGCTCGCGCGCAAACACGTAAACGTTGGTGTAAAAGATGGAGCAGCACGGCTGTGCAGCGTGTGATCTGGACACAAGCGATGGAGGCACAACTTGTAGAACTTTGGAAAGCTCATCCGAGCCTTTTCGATGTGGCATCACAAAATTATCACGAACACAACAACCGTGAAAATAGTTGGATCTACATTGCTGCTCAATCACAGCTGCCTGATCATGTTTTTCATTAGCAATTTAGCAAAGTTGATGGTGGTGGTGTGTCTGTGTGAGTGAAAGACAGAGAGGGGGAGCGACAGATTTTCTGTTATAACCTTCATGTTATGGAGGCACAGTGTGAGCACTCAGGTCGCATCAGAGCATCGGGCGGTATAGTGTGAGACCTGCATCGTGACCTACCAACTGCGAGTCAATCGTGCAGTTTGAGCAGGAGCTGAATAACGTGACTGAAAAAAAAAAAAAAAAAAAAAAAAAAAAAAAAAAATCGCAGTGTCTGCCCAGCTTTAGGTGTACTGTCGTCCGAGACTTGCACCGCAGTGTCTGCGTTTGTTCCCCTGTTGGCCATGCTTCTTGTTGTGGTCATCTGTTGTCTTCCGGTATTTTCTCCGTAAGCGACCTTTCCTCGACCAATGAGATGAGTGGTAATCTGAATTGTCATACTCGTCAGTGTGCTGTCAGCTCATTGGTCACAAAGCAGGAGAGGGGCTGGGAATTATGTTTTCAAACAAAGCGTTAATTCCATTAAAAGTTATAGACTACTTTTGATTCTCACTGTATTACGGGACAAAGTGCGTCCCTTATTAGCTCAATACGGGACGTGTACTTTTGTTTCGAAATACGGGACGATTCCGTATTTTAAGGGACGGTTGGCAACCCTACCAATAACTGCACTAATTACAATGCCAACTTACAGTTTGGCCTATGGCATCAATTAGTGAACAAATATACATAAACCATCAAGTTCCAGTCAAAATACATCAAAATCATTCAAGCTGCAGTCAACAGAAAGTTTTGCCTCATGCTCATCCTACCTTTCTGCTCATCAACATCAGGTGCCGTGAACAGGCGAGTGCAACCACATTTATCATCTACCACACCCATGAGACACGCCCCACACCCATGCACCAATACAGTGAGTCCATTTAAACCAACCCACTTAGTCAAAAAGGAACAACTCATATGGCTCCTACATACCGGCCCCTAATTATTTTAGAGCAATAATTACATCATACTTACCATGTAGGAGACGAAGGCTACATTCACACTGCAGGTCTTAATGCTCAATTCCGATTGTTTGATCAAATCCGATTTTTTTGTCTGCTTGTTCACACTACAAATAAAATGCGACAGCAAACGCGCTCTAGTGTGAACGTGTTACACCACTCCAGGACAACTTGGTGTAAACAGCAGAACCGAGTTTATTTGGGTACTTCAGAACCGTGGCTTTCACATACAGAGCCCAAGAATACACTCTTCTTCTTTTCCTTTTTCGAACATAGTTTCTTTTTTCGTGACTGCCCCCTACTGGTGGAAAAACATGTAGCAGCCAAAAATCCAAACATATAGTTGAATAACACAAATACCAACAGATTTATGCAATGTTTTGGACATATTTTAGCTTTACACTTAACCAAGTGCTACATTCCTCCCCTGCTAAATAAATGTTGTCCCAACATTGAGGAAACATGACAATAAGAAACAAAAATAAACAACTATACTTCTCTTTTCCTTGTGACAACGTAGAGATGGCGTAAGTCGGAATAGGGTTTAGCAGTGCTTTAAGATCACTTTCACGATGCACTATTGGACCTCAGGTGACAGAATCGCATGTTACTCTCTTACCAGATAAGCATCGGCTTATAACAATGCTGAGTTGTTTCCAACAGTCCACATACAAGCACCGCAGCAATTTCCTAATGTTGTAAACCTGCTCAACATTTGGCAATAAACCCCATTCTGATTCTGATTATTACCCTCTAAGACATTACTATCACTTTATCATGTGCTCCGGAGCTTATCAACTTAGATAGTAACCATTTAATCACAATTAACCTCATCAAACATAACGATCCAATGTCTTACGCTACCATCCCCAAAAGTATCAAATACTTGTGTCACCATACTGGTAAGGCCTTGTAAGTCCCCATACATTTTTGAAAAATAACATCATTTAAATTAAAAAAAAAACTCTTTCACAGTTCAATAATAACTAACTGGCACATAAGCTGCATAGTAAGGCATTTGTAGAGCAGGCCAAGGTACTCCAAACTGGTCATAGAATGGCGGTGCTGCTGCACTGGCATACAATGGGTTAACACTGTGACCAATTGCTCTTTGAACTGGTTGGCCAAACGCATCATAAGTCAATATTTTCCGTGGACATCTGTCCCTCTGAGATCTTCTCGGCTGCGGTTCCGACAGTTCTGGGTTCATTTCACTGGGCTGACCTGGCGAAGCAACAGTGTCTGATGATGCTGAGGTGTCATGTTCAGCGTTACCTTGTCCATTCACCATTTCTACTTGAAACTCTTCAGTATCCACTCTAAGCTCCGTGCTCTTTCGCTGAAGGTCCTGGTCCAGTTCAGTAGCAGGTGCAGACACCATTAAATCCCCTTGAGGCTGACAGTGGTGGTGCCTCACTCTCTGAGACCAATACTGTTCTTCATCATCTGAGCTCTCTATATGGTTCGATGCGTCTTGTTAGCATGTTCTGGTTCGTGCAACTGGTCCGTCCGGTTATTGTCTCCCCAGAAACATTTCCGTTGTCTTTTTTCCTATTTCCATTGTGTTGTGTGTGCTTTTGCAGCGTTTTTCTTCTTGCAAGCGGTTTTCTTCTTGCAAGCGGTTTCTGAAGTTGCAGTCCGTTTGGCCTCTCAGGGCCACCGTACATTTGCATCAACAGCATGAACTAAAATGGCCATTTTAATCTCTGGATCATTTAAAGAGATCTTTCCAAAATCAAGGTTCACTGGCCAATTAATTTCTGGTTCAGCAAGAAACTTTGGCCATGACAACCAGGAATCATCCATTTTTACCTGATTGCACCTAAAAGGTAAACCAATGGTCTAATGACCATCAACCAATTTAAGAGTCCATCACTGACTTCATAAACTGCTGATCTTCTCTAGACAAAGCAAATTGCTCATCCTGAATACATTCTGGAAAATCAGCCTTCATTTGACGTTCCCACAGCTCATCCAATCTTGCCACGGAAATCCTATTGAAACTCACATCAAAAATGTCAGTCTTATGATCCTCTCTGAGAGGACCATTCACCGTCCAACCCAGCATAGTTTTTACTGCATAGGGACCTCCATCCTGACTTCTAACAACCTCCCATGGCTCTAAAGCCTTGGGCACATTGGTCCCGATCAACAGGTCTACCCCGGAATTTATCTCCAGTATCTTAACAGGGCTCTAGAGTGAGACCAAATTTTTCAGTGGTGCGACTAAAAATATATATACATTTGGTTGCACCTGTGCAACCAACTGTTCGGGTAGCAAAAAATAAATAAATAAATAAAAAAAATTTAAAAAAAATCTGCAACCTTCCCTGTGGTCAACAACAGACACACATTATGCCCCTATCGTGGAAGTGCAGGTGGAAGTGGGAGGTGAGTAGCTTGACTAAAGCGACATCAATTCATTATATCCTGAATCGACTTTTAAATATAACCGTGTTTTGCCAGAAACGCCAGATTCTCAGAATTAAAGCTCACAAAACCATTTCAACAACAACCAAACAGCAGATGAGAGCAGGTACACGGACTCCACACAAAGACGTAAACACAGACCCGACGCATCAGAATCAGCTTTGTCTTTCTCGGCTTTCTCACCCGACGGCCCGTAGACGGACACGCTGTCGGAGCTCAGCGATCCCGATGCGTCCGGTCCGCGCTGTGTTTACGTCTTTTTGCGCCGATTCTGAGCTGCAGGTTTTGTCTCTCCAACCAAAATCCACCGAGCCAGCAGCAAAAGAAGCAGCAAACTGCGCTTCACATTTGATCAATGTCGTCATGAATTTTGCTGTTTTGCTTCCACGACTATTAAAATCACACTTCATCTTGAGAGGGGCGTGCTTCCACCCACCCTAAACCTTGCCCATATATCCCTGATCTTAAAGAAGGATAAACCCGCGGATCTGTGTACATCCTACAGACCTATAAGTCTACTTAGTGTGGATTGTAAGATTCTGTCCAAAATTTTATCCAGACGTTTGGAGGAGGTTCTGCCGGTTCTGATAAAGCCTGACCAGACGGGATTCGTCAAGGATAGATACTCCCGCTCCAATGTCCACCGACTCATAAATGTTGCGCAGTTCTCTCAGAACGCCAATTATAGGGCTCTTGCGATCTCTTTGGATGCTGAGAAAGCATTTGATCGGGTGGAGTGGGAGTATCTATTTGATGTTTTGGACAGGTTTGGTTTGGGATCTGAATTTGTCAAGTGGGTCAAACTGCTGTATGGGGCCCCAGCTGCAAGGGTCTTGGTTAATGGCTCGGTCTCGGATGTCTTCCCACTGGGTAGGGGAACGCGGCAAGGATGCCCCCTCTCTCCCCTGTTGTTTGCACTTGCTTTGGAGCCACTGGCAGAGGCTATAAGAACTGATCCTGAGATCTGTGGGGTGACCTTGTCGAATACTGAATACAGGATTTCCCTTTATGCAGATGACGTGTTGCTCTTTCTCACTAAGCCAGAAACTTCTATTCCTGCACTGACACATATCATCAACCAATTTGGCCTCTTCTCAGGGTATAAGATAAATTATGATAAATCTGAAGCTTTGCCACTGGGTGACGGGGGGAGGTGGGACGCTCCTCCTAATTTCCCTTTCAGGTGGTCGACCACAGGTTTCACATATTTAGGTATCAGGGTGTCCGCAGACACAGCGGAGTTGTACAAGTTGAACTTCAAGCCGATTGTGGCCTCAATCAAGAATGACCTCAATAGGTGGTTTGACCTCCCCCTGTCTTGGACGGGTAGAATAAGTTTAATCAAGATGAATGTGCTACCCAGAATATTATACCCCATTCAAATGTTGCCTCTCAGGATCAACAGAAAAACATTCATAGAGATTGAGGGATGTCTTTCTAAATTCATATGGCGTGGGAAGAAATCTAGACTAAAGATACAGATTTTACAACTGCCCACGGATGAGGGGGGTCAGGCACTGCCTAACTTTTTATATTACTACTGGGCTTGCCATGCACAAATAATCTCAGGGTGGTTACATTCCTTCCTTCACCGGGGCGAACCATCGGTAGATGCCTGGTGCTGTGACCCTCTCTCACCTCTTAGTCTCTTATCCACTGACCTGGCGGACCTCCCTCTTGGTGTCAGAACTAATTCCGTCTTGATGCCCACTTTAAAGGTTTGGCGTAATATTACTGCCCACGTCGGAAGAAGAGGTTTCTCTAGTGCACTGCAGCCTCTAACTAGGAATAAAGCTTTCCCCCCGGGTATTGGCATTAATATATTTGATGATTGGTATTCTAAAGGTATAAGATTTATTTGTGATCTGTTCGAAAGGGGTAGTTTTATGGCCTTTAATCAAGTTCAAGTTAAGTATAATTTACCACAGAAACACTTCTTTGGATTCCTGCAAGTAAGGCATTATGTGAACTCCCTTAAATTTCCAGCCAATCAACCAGTTTTGAACCCTGTTGAAAGCTTTCTTCTCAAAGTTAACGAGGAAATGACTACAAAAAAGAAATTTATTTCTCTTTGTTATGGGAAATTGTTGTCTTTGAACTTTATAACCACTGATAAGGCCAGGGTTCGGTGGGAAACCGACCTCGAAGCTCAGGTTGGTGCGGAAGCATGGTCCAAAACTTTCAGATCTGCCATGAAATTGTTTCCCTGTAACAGACTAAAGGAAAGCCAGTACAGAATCTTACATAGACTACAGCGTACGCCGGAGTTCCTCAATAAAATTCACCCTCAGATTTCTGCTCGTTGTGTGAAGTGCAATACGGCTGTAGGGACCTATTACCACTGCATATGGCAATGTCCTTTAATTACTAGATTTTGGAAGAATATTGCTATAGAGCTTTGCTCTATTTTCCACCGAACGATCCCACTGAACCCTATGCTGTTCGTTCTGGGTCTATCTATAGAAGGGCTCTCTCTGTCTTCTGTACAGATGCTTTTGTTAAGTAAACTTTTACATTTGGCGAGGCGATGTGTACTGTTTCAATGGATTCAGAGACGGCCCCCTACTGTTACACAGTGGTACAGAGAACTGCTCAGGGTGCTGCCGATGGAGCGCCTCAGTGCCATCATAAAGGGCAATTGTAATGCATTCTGTAGCATATGGCAGCCTCTGCTTGATCACCTACCTCATGACCTTACTGTGCTATTACATAAAGGGGACTCGCAGTTTGTTTTTAAACACACTGATTAATGTCTGTGTTTCCCCCCCCCCCCCTTTTTTTTTTTTTTTTTTTTTTTTTTTTTTATTGTTTCCCTTGACTTCGAATGTAAAACGCTTTACATATTTTGTCCCAGGCGTGTGTACTGGTAACTCATATACCTGCATTTGCTTTGTTTTTTTTTTTTTTTGTGCTTGGCTGTGCTGACTTGTTGCTGTTCGTGTTGTTCTGACAAAATCAATAAATCATCGTTTCAAAAAAAAAAAAAAAAAAAAAAAAAAAAAAAAAAAAAAAAATCACACTTCATGCACAGCTAGCTCTCTCTCTATCTCTCTCTGTACTTCAAGAACAGTTTCCCGTCTCCAATCTCTGTTTTCTGAGTTATTCATTCACTTATTACCCACCAGTCTACCGTTGTTTACAGCGCTGTGGCTGCTGTCTTTTTCTTTTTGTCACTTAAATGACCTCGGACAAGAAAGCCTGTTTTTTCTGTTGTTCAATACTGAAGAAATTTAAACTTTATATGCAGAACATTGTAGAATATTTTTAAGGTTATCTGCTATAAAAAGCCAGACCAGGAAAATCTCCTTCATGTTTTTCTGTGTTTTATTCTCAGTTACTTTCACACAAAGGCATCTGCTGTGATGTTCACAATTCTGATAAAGTCAGTACTGATAAATGATCAGAATTATAATATTTCTGACTGTCTGAGGCTAAGTTGAATCGAATCGGGACTTTGAAAACCGGAATCGAATGGATTATAGAGATCAGTGATGATACCCAGCCCTAGTGAGCAGCCTAGGCACGACAGAAGTGGATGTAGCTGTAATAGGAAAAGAACTATTGCTAACTTTTCTGTTAAGGCCTGATCCTTCTGAAATTCATAGCCAGTGCTCTGACACGGTGTCATCAATCTTTGAATGCTGAAAAAGCACAGTGTATCCAGAAAAACACATATTATATCAATTATAAAATTTGTGTGCGCCTAACTTTTGTACCGGTACGCCTAACTTTAAAAAGTTAGGCGTACCGGTACGCCCATGGCAAAAAGTTAGTCTAGAGCCCTGCTTAATATAGCGCAAATGTGGCCATCTATCGAGATCTTCCTGTCGAGGAATATTACATTGATGAACAGGCATGCTTTTCTGAGTAAATAAGTCAGGCAAGTCACAGTAGTGATCTAAATCCAAACCAGCTACTTCAAAATCTGAAACAACATAACTACTGACCATTTTCTCCTGACCCATTGTCCGCAAAAGAATGCCAGTTTTCCTTCCTGAAAGATTCAGCCTATTCATGAGCCCTTCAGTACAAAATGAAGCTGGGCTCCCAGGATCTAGGAAAGCATAGGTTATCAGTGACTGATTACCTTTCTTGGCCTTCACTCTAACGGGTATTATGGACAGAGCACTATTTTACTCACTGGCCCCAGTAACACCACTGCTTTGCACAGCACATGAAGGACCTTCATCTGGTGGTTCTCCCCCTCCTATAGTTTGCACTGCAACACTTTCCCTCCGCTTGGAGTGAATATGTAAGAGTGTGGGGTGTTTCTGTTTACAGACTTTACACAAGAGACGTTTCCTACAGTCCTTGCTTCTGTGCCCAATGCGCAGACAACCATAACACACGCCATTCTCTTTCAAAAAAGATAATCTTTCACAGTGTAACTTTCTTTCAAATGAAGGACACAAATCCAACATATGCCCTGCTCCACAAAACAAGCAAACCTTGGTCACAACTGAACCACTCTCTCACCTCAATCTTCCCTTCCACCTTGGCCACTGTAGTAGCAAAACTACTCCGCTTAGCCTTAGGGTAAAACTGAGACTTACCATTCCTCTCCTCTTTTCTGGTGGCTGTCGGAGGATCATGTATATCTCCAAACAATGGGTCACTTGCGATCTTAACTTGCCTTTCAACAAACTCAACATTGCTAAAAACCACTTTACGTTGAAACCTCTCCTGCAGATCGCAGACAACATTCCTCCATTTATCCCTGAGCTTATAGGGTAACTTTTTTTTTTTTTATAACTGCTTGCATATTAGCAGAGACATCCAACTCATGCAAGGACTCAACATCTCCCATTGCATTACAACATTGCCTTAATAAAAACCCATATTCCTGCAAAGCCTTCACATCATCAGATTTTATAGGTGGCCATTTACTGACCCTTTCAATGTAGGCAGCAGCAATTTTCAGCGAATTGCCAAAGTTCTCTTGGAGCAAAGATTTAGCTTTAGCATATCCATACTCAACAGGCATATACTGACAGCTTCGGACCATTTCTCTGGGATGGCCTCTAGTGTATTGCACGAGAAAATATAAACAAATCTTAGCACTGTGAGCTTGACTCTCCACCATGTGCTCAAAAGCTCTCATAAATGTTTGATATTGCAAAGGATCGCCATCAAATAACTGAATGTCACGACTTGGTAGCAAAAACAGAGACTGCTGCTCAGCCAGTAAAGTTGTCATTTCATTTTGTTTCTTCAAAACTGACTAGATGATCATAACCCTCACCACCTTGCACTGTATGTGTAAGAGGTTTCGATTGTGCGTGAGACTGCGACATCATCCGAGTAGTCGAAACTGCACCTGGAAATACTTGATATAACTTCGTCTCCGACTGTTCCAACGAAACAACCTTAGGCTGAGAAGTATTTTTAACCTCGGGCCTCACATCCAATACATGTGCTTGATGATCACTTGCATCGACACCCTGATATGGTTGCTCTGGTAACACAGGCTTGAACGTCGGAGCATTGGGATTTAAAAACGACTAAACGCCCCTGCTCTCGTTCTAAATACGAATTCATTCCATCAGATTTACCATTAACAGCACTTGAGACTCGGGACATTTCAGAAGCTTTTAAAACATTCACCTTTGCTGCTGAGGCTGCTATTTCAGTCAAGCAGCTCCTTTCTTTTCTTAGGCTGTGTTTCTTGTTCTTCCAAAGCATGCTTTTCTTTCAACAACCTCTGTCGAACAAGAAGGGCAGCCATGTCAGCCTCTGCCGTTATGTGTGCTGACAAGGCAGATGAAACCATTGAGCCACTGAGTGATGATTTACTTTTCCTACAACTTCTGCTTGCAACATTAGAGACGTTATCACTTGGATTAACATCATCTATCGCAGCACCTTTACCAACATTCCCGGCGTGCCTAGAAGCACCAGAACCATTTCCAGCAGGTAATACATCAGAAGACTCAACACCAGGTGGATTTAAATGTGGCAAATCAAGCTCAGACACCTGATTTCTACTCTTCAGGTTTCCCTTTGCATCATGAAGCAATTTCTTTATCTCTTCCATAAACTCAGTATTATGTGCTTGCACACTTATAAACCAAGCAGTTTGTTTTTCTTGCTCCTCTTGAGGAAGCAAAGGAAGCAAGGTTTCATGCAGACGAGTTGCCTCATTAAGCAACACAGACAAATTCTCTAACTGAGCCTGAACAGTGGAAACATTATCTTCAGATTGCTTTAATTCTTTAACCTTTATGACCTTTTTAATTTTATTAATCTTAGTGTGACGTTCTGTTTGAAGCTGTCTTTTCTTTCCATCTGCATCACCACATTGTATTAATTGGCGTGTCTCCATTTTTTTCAAAACATTACAAAATCCAAACACTAAACTGCAACTATGCCACACATATTGATTCCAACACATCAACTTGATGACATTCCCTTCAATAAACCTTGGACACACACAATTAACAGGAGCAATATCCCCCACTATCTGCCTATTAAACCTAACTCAACCTAGTCTTCCGTACATACTAGCGGTGGGTATTTATGTACCTCCATACTGTCAGCTGTGAGGAAGACAAACTGTCTTAAACACAAACTGCGGCGGTACTCCCAAGCCAATGGCTTCAGCCGCCTGATGCACAATACCTAGAAAGCAAATCAGTACAACGCCTAGTGCAGCTGTACTGCTGAAACCTAACGGGAATAAGACTCCTGAAAGAAATCTGTTGTGTGTAGCCAAAGGCTTCGTCTAAAAGCTGCATGGACAAAGGCAACAGCAAACTATAAAACTCATCTATATATAAATAATCCAATAAAACCTACAAACTTTTCTGTTGACAATTTGTTGCGGCTCCTCCAACCAATGGCCGCGGCAGGCTAAACATGAGGACACAGATGACGCACAACAATAAATGCATAAAATACACTTCTGTATCATTTGCTCCTTTTATTCCACATGCAACTGTCCAATATATAAATCAGCACATGGGATTAACTATTAAACAAATGCACAGATTGCACAAACAAATAACTGCAACTCACCAATAACTGCACTAATTACAATGCCAACACACAGTTTGGCCTATGGCATCAATTAGTGCACAAATATACATAAACTAGTGATGGCCCGCTTGAAGCTGACGCTCCGGAGCGTGTGTCGAAAAAAACAACACACTGGTTCAGAAGCACTGTGTCGAGGCTTGCTTCGTTTGGCAAAAGTCACGTGACCAGTGACGTCCGAAGCTTCATTACGCACGTAACTGCTTCGGTACCTGATTCAAACGGATATAAGGAAGTGAATCATCCACGGGATTCGTGGAGTGTGTTGATGGTGACAGATAGCGACGAGGTGATCATTCCACTGACAGATATGGAGCCAGCGAGGAAGAGAGGACGTTCTGGCGTGTGGGAATATTTTGAGTTGATTTTGCTCAATTCATTTTATCTGCCGAAGTGAAAAACTTGAAATGTCCAAAATCATGTTTTCATAATGTAAATATCATTACAGCATATGACTTCAGGAACACTTCCATGTGAATTAAAGCTGATGAAGACTACAACAATGTATTTGACACTATACGTACATTACATTGCTACAGTTTAGAAAATCATTTTGTTTATTGTTTTTAGGTGATAGTCTGCAGGACCCAGGAATACCTGCATATCTACCAACTTGCAGTGTAGTTCCTGCACTCCACAGCCTCTTCTGTTCCATGCAAGTGGATTTTCTCCAGGGCAGGAGAAACTATTTCTAAGAAAAGAAACAGACTCAGCCAGCGCACAGTAACACTAATCCTCTTGTTAACTGTAAATAACAAAAGGGCTACCTTACATTGATCATGTTTTTACTTTGCAAGTTCTTGATTAGGGGTGGGTTTTGATTATCGCTTTTCTGATTACAATCCATGCTAAATTGAATAAAGTGATATTGATTCATTAAAATCCCGTGTCGATTTGTAAATTAACGTTATCATGCCTGAAACGCCAGCATCTCAGGTTAAACCTCACAACATGTCGTCAAACACCATACAGCTAAAACAGTAACTGGGAGCAGGTTTACGGATTCTGCATACAAACGTGAACACAGAGCGCGGACCCGACGCGTCAGAGTCAGATTTTGATGCGTCGTCGGGTCCGCGCTGTGTTTGCCTCTTTTTTCTTCGCTGGCTTCTGCAGCTGCAGGTTTCATAACTCTCTGTTTACATCTCTAATTAAGTCTCACATGTGTCAGCTTTCTTTTAATAGATACGAAATTATGGATATATACTGTTAAATGATCAGAATTGTAATATTTCTGACTGAGGCAAAACTTTCCAGATTCCAATCAAATTGAATCGGATCCTGTATCGAATCAAAATGATTCTACAAATCAGTGACGATGCAGCCGTACTCGGCTTCCTAAGCATTTTCCCTTTCCAGTTCACAATCAATCCCACCCCTAGGTCAAAAATATGTATAGGACAATTGGCCTCATCTAATATTTTGTATGAACCTGTCCAGCTGTCCAGTGATTAAACGACAAGTAGATGGAGGCAGGACTTCACAGCAGGGGCATACTCCATAATGTGCTGTGCATTCTCATATGTATATTATATATATTGCTCACTTATTGTATTTACCAACATCAAGGAGTTATGAGCAAAGAAAGGCCACACCATAGTGCATGTTTAAATAGGGAAAGTTTATTGATCAAAATGTATTACGCAAATACGCATTACATTTTTTTTCAGCCCCCCAATCGAGAAAACAAAACCAATTACATGTTCAAAGCAACGGAACGGTGGCCCAATATCAGAGAGAACTCCACTCTTGAGTGAGCAGTGATAATTGAGCAGTCTGTTTTATTTTGCAGATTCAAGCTGCTCTTCAAAATTTTCACCACCAGATGTCACCGGAGAGGACTGTGTTGAAAAGCTTCGAGTAATGAACCGTTTTTCAATACAAGCTTCAGTGCTTCGGAAAGCTTCATTTGGCCATCACTAACATAAACCATCAAGTTCCAGTCAAAATACATCAAAATCATTCAAGCTGCAGTCAACAGAAAGTTTTGCCTCATGCTCATCCTACCTTTCTGCTCATCAACACCAGGTGCGGTGAACAGGTGAGTGCAACCAGATTTATCATCTACCACACCCATGAGACACGCCCCACACCCGTGCACCAATACAGTGAGTCCATTTAAACCAACCCACTTAGTCAAAAAGGAACAACTCATATGGCTCCTACATGTAGTCTGCAATAGGCAAACATCTACTATCCCAGGTTTCTTTATGTTTTGCACTTTTACAGATTATATAATATAACATCTTGGTTTAAATCAATTCCTACGAGTTTGTTAAGTTAACATGTTCTTTATTTCAACTGTTAATTTTTATTGTTTAAAGTTACCTTACCTACCTGTCTTACAGAAACAAAAGGAGGAAATGTTGTTTTACTTCCTGCTTTATACCTTCTGGGTTAATCTGAGATCACAGGAAGAGACCAAGTAGTTTACATTGAGTAGGCTAACCACGTTATCAAATTAATGCATTTAAGGTGAACTAGCAAACACCGTCGTAGTTACATGCGGCTGTCTTGTTTGATGGCAGATACTCCCTTCTCCCTGGACAAAAAGGCTAAAATGACCAAAGAAAAAGTGGAAAACAGCTAAACGTGAGAGGTTTTTGGATAAAGTTGGTGTTTATTTTTTTTCAATGATTAAGCACTGCTTCCAGCCAAGAGTGATACCATATATGCCCCATAGCTGCAGAAAAGGCTAACATTGTTATCTTTTTACAAAAAACAGCTAAACATGAGAGGTTTTAGGACAAAGTTTGTGTTCTTGATTCTTTAAGCACCGATTCGAGCACCGTTTAAGCACCGGCACCGTTTCAAAAGTACCGGTATGGGATAAAACCTAAACGATACCCATCCCTAATGATGGTAACAATCTCCAACCTCCTCTGAGCCTTCCTTCAAAACACCGAGCAATGCACAGCTTCTCAGACGTAAAGACTGGCAGAATCTCATCATCTGCAGTACATCTAATCGAAACACTCAGCCAAAAGTCTGAAAATTAGTTGATCCTGTAATGGATATTAGTGCATGGGCTCAGCACCACACTTTGAGAGATCACTATCTGTGAACTCTGTTCACTGTGTGATCCGCATCTGCATTGAGGATGTTTGAAACACTGTCATTTTCTCTGAGCCAAAGCTCATTTAAAATAAAAAATCTAAATTTTAAATTTCTTTCAACTTCAAAACATGTTGATGATGTAATTTAGCCATTTAAATCAGCTGTGTTCAAGATATATCTAAAACCCTGCAGGACCCCAGCCTTGAGGCCTGGAGCTTCCCAACCCTGTTTTAAAGCAACATCTCCTCCCATCCAGATGACGCCTCTTGAATATAGCACAAAAATAGCAAGACGATGCTAAAACACACGCACTGCATCTATTACAGTAGAAGTAGAAGAAAACAGTAGAAGAAAAGCCTGCCTGCCATGCACACCTTTTAACAAGTCACACATTTAAGGTGTGATGAAACAAAAAAAAAAGGAAAAAGCAGACCCGGACTGCTGAGCAGATAGAGTCCTCCAGGATAGCATTCCTCTCAAGCATCTGCCTGCTATGTTCCCAGACTGTAGTTACAGGAAGAGCTGATGTTATAGTGTGGTAAACTTGACACTATCCAGATGGTTTTGAGACATGCTCTAGTTATCAACATTATTATTAAACAACAACATGTCTGTTGTGTAAATCAGATCAGTAACAGGCAAAGATTAGTCCCAATTTTGGTTCCGATCATCACATAAACTTTTGTTCCTAAACAAGCAACAGGTCAGCTGAAGAATCCTTATTGTTACCTAGAAATGTACCTGGGACAGAATTTTTAAATCAAACTTTTGTTTCACAATTGTTGCGCTTTGTTTTGAAATCTTACTTGGTAAAAGGTTAAAATGAAGCATGAATGCTGGTGACCAAGTTCGCCACGTATGTAGCTCACGCCGAAGGCAATAGTCATGCACAGTGGCGGTCCTAGCCTGTTTGGCGCCCTGGGTGAACACTCCATCTGACATCCCCCCCCCCACACACACACACATGCACACAAAGACACACACACACACGGACACACATACAGCGGGGAAAATAAGTATTTGACACATCAGCATTTTTATCAGTAAGGGGATTTCCAAGTGGACTATTGACACAACATTTCCACCAGATGTTGCCATCAAGCCAAATATTGAAGTCATACAATCAAATCAGAACATATAAGTATACAAGTTAAACCATAATAAATAAAGTGAAATGACACAGGGAATAAGTATTGAACACACTTTATTCAATACTTTGTAGAAAAGCCTTTGTTGGTGATTACAGCTTCTAGACGCCTCTTGTATGGATAGACCAGTCGTCTGCATTGCTCAGGAGTGATTCTGGCCCATTCTTCCACACAAACGGTCTTTAAATCTTGAAGGTTCCTTGGGCCTCTTTTATGAACTTTAATCTTCAGTTCTCTCCATAGATTTTCTATGGGATTTAGGTCAGGTGATTGACTGGGCCATTCAAGCAACTTGATTTTCTTTCTTTGAAACCACTTCATTGTTTCCTTGGCCTTGTGTTTGGGATCATTGTCTTGCTGAAATGTCCACCCTCTTTTCATTTTTAGCTTCCTGGTAGATGGCAGCAGATTTTTATCCAGAATGTCCCGGTACATCTCTCCATTCATCCTGCCTTCAATAATATGAAGTCTGCCAGTACCCCTTGCTGAAAAGCAGCCCCAAACCATGATGCTTCCACCCCCAAACTTGACTGTTGGTATGGTGTTCTTGGGGTGGTGAGCAGTGCCATTTCTTCTCCAAACATGGTGTGTAGAATGACTGCCAAAAAGTTCAATTTTGCTTTCATCTGACCATACTATAGTCGTCCAATAATCCACAGGCTTCTCCAAATGCTGTTGCGCAAATTTTAACCGAGCCTTGACATGCTTTTTGTTCAGCAATGGAGTCTTGCGTGGTGAGCGTGCATGGATGCCATGGCGGTTCAGTGCATTGCTTATAGTTTTCTTTGAAACAACAGTACCTGCTGATGCAAGGTCTTCCTGAAGTTCTGTCCGAGTGGTTCTTGGCTCTTGGAGAACCCTCCTGATTATTCTTTGGACTCCTCGGACAGGGATCTTGCGTGGAGCACCTGATCGTGGCAGGTTTATGGTGAACTGATGCACTTTCCATTTCCGGATAATGGCCCCCACAGTGCTCACAGGAACATTCAGCATTCTGGAAATGCACCTATAACCATTCCCATCAAAATGCTTTTCAACGATAAGATTACGAAGATCTTGAGAGAGTTCTTTGCTTTTACCCATCATGAAGTCTTTCCTGTGTGCCTTCTGGGTAATGAGGAGCCTTTATAGGCCATCAATTAGGACTAAAGCAGCTGATATCAATTAGTACTGATAGGGGACAGGATTTCTCTATCAATACTGACAGATTTCAGGTGATCTCCTGGCTTTCTATGTCATTTTGCCCCTTGTTATCTCCATGTATTCAATACTTATTCCCTGTGTCATTTCACTTTATTTATTGTGGTTTAACTTGTATACTTCTATGTTCTGATTTGTTTGTATGACGTCAATATTTGGCTTGATGGCAACATCTGGTGGAAATGTTGTGTCAATGGTCCACTTGGAAATCCCCTTACTGATAAAAATGCTGATGTGTCAAATACTTATTTTCCCCGCTGTACATAAAACATATTAAGGGTTGTACATTAACATAAAACTGTTGTCGGGACCACACTGAATTTCACCAGAGAAGCACACACACATGTGAAGAGAGAGAGAGAGTATGCATTGTATGCAAACAGCTACCAAACAGCCATCATAATTTGTCATACAATGAGAACAGGACAAATCAACAACTGACAATGACTAATTAATATTAAACTGTGTATCATAATGTATTGTTTGGAGTTTAGTCTGTTACTGTTGCTATTTTTTCCATTTCTTCTTGGAGCAACTGTAACCCACATAATTTCCTTAGGGATTAATAAAGTATTCTGATTCTCATTGTTTCAGGATGACCTGCCATTATCCAATGACACATCTGCTTACCTGTATCTGTTGCTCGTTTCTCCTCCTCTTCTTTTCTCTTTTTTCTAAACTGAGCACCTGATGGCTTTGAACTTTTCTTTCCTACACCTTAGTTCACAGATTCGCTTTGTCTTTATTTCTGGGATTTCGCTCAGCCCAGGATTCAAATCATGCAAGGGCGTAGATTTGGCATGGACCACCAATATTCAGCGATTATTGAATTGTCCCCACCAATAATTTGATCGCTTCGAGTAAAGAAAAACAAACCCAATAGAAAGAAAAAAAAAAACCGATCTGTCGACATCTCATTCACCCAGCGGTGCAGAAAGAGTTCAATTACGTTCTCTACTGGAGTCCTACGTCATGTGACAAATATGGCAATGTGATTGGCTGAGCCTTTCAGGGAGCTCTGCAGCAAACCTGCGCTGCCAGGAGGAGAGGAGGACGGCAGCAAAAAGGAAGAACCTGGATATAAGAAAGTATTTTTCAAAGAAACCTGTAAGTCACTTAAAGCCAAGTTCACTCGTAAAATGTGTCATAATAACGTTACAGGCTATGCTAGGCTTTGGCCCACATCAGTCTAAAACTGTATGTAACCATGAATAACGTGTTTTGGAAACTAACTGCACAACAGGCGGCACTATTAGTTCTCTCAGTCTCAGAGCAGCGTTTCTCATTTTGATTGAAACTGTCAGAGAAAACGGCAGCCTCGAGCAGCCCGGATATTAGTTTACAGAGGCTGTTAAAATGATATGTCTAACGTTAAAATGTTGGTGACACAATAATTTCATCCTAATGGTGCTGACATATTCATAGGGTTAATTTTTGAGACAAAATGTCATGAGGTAGTCATGATTTTGCAAATATTCCAACCAACACAAAGCTCAGAGAGTAATGGTGACACAGGTGAAATGATGACTTGATGGTTCATGACTGTATTTGAAGCACATGTGTGACTGCATGTATGTGGAGTGTCTCACTGTTATTCATCAGGTGACAGAGGCAGCTCTGCCATGTTGTAGCTCGGACAGAGGTGGAGAGGCGAGCTCACAGGTGACTGACTGATGATTTGGTGCTGTAGATTAACTAGTATTTATTATCATGACAATTGTTAGGCTGCTGATGTAAATTGATTCATTAGTGTATGTTTGACAAAGAATCTGAATTGACATGTCTCACTTTTTATATGGCACGAATCAATGTGTTATTTTGTCAGATGACAATATGTCCTAGTGCAGTCAGAGGGGAGGAGCCAGGGCCAAAGCTGAGGCACATCAAGCACACAATAATACTTTTAATCTGAGGATAAAACGCAGGTACTGAGGCTGTAAGAAGCTTCAGTGCTCTCAGAAGACTAAAAAGATGGGTAAGGTTAACAATGACTCAAATGAGATTAAACAATGCTGCTGTGTGTCCACCAGGAGAGGCTGGACAGTATAGATGTAAAACCAATATGCCAGCAGTTTATCTCAGTTAACGAGAGGAGCAGGCATGTGGTTGGCTGCTTCACATAGTGGACATTGAGTTGTTGTGTGGGACACCAGTAGTCCATGTCTGTTGCTGTAACAGTAGTTTATGTTTAGAATAAAACATCCCAGCTCACTGAGTTAATCGGGGCAGTAGAGCCTAAAATGTTGCAGAATTTTGCTGAGAGATCTTTTACTTTGTGGTAATCTTAGATGAGTAGTTTTATGGACAAAACCCAGCAGGTCATTCAGTGTTCCCTTAGTGCTAATAAGAGATGTTGGTGTAACTGAAGTAATGTTGTTAAGTCCTTAAAGTCATATTCTTTTATTGTCATGACTGTATTTGAAGCTATTTTTATACCTGATTTATATGGAATATGGCTGAAGTGAACTAAAGCCTAAAATAGTCATTTGTTTAATAGTAATTTAACATTATATAATTCACATATAAAACTATGAATTGTGATTTTAAATGGTTTAAAAGCATGTAGAATAACATATGTACCAAGTATATTTCTCCTCTTTTTATTAAGAAGCAAAAACAAAAAGGAAAAAAGAAACAGGGCAGGGTTCGGTGGTTGAATCATCCGTCCCCACCAATGCCAAAACCAAATCTATGCCCTTGAAATCATGAATACATAATGGGCTTGGATTGACAATATTAGGAATGAAATGCGCTCTATTTGGAAGCAGCCGGCCCCGCCCCTTTCGACGGGTTGTGTGTGTGTGAGACTTTAAATCATCAAACTGTAAATTATAAATTTTAAATTGTTATTGATCCCTTTACCCCGAGTCCTAAAGTGTATATTTGTTTTCTTACTCTTCTTATATTTATTGTTTGTTTACTTGCACTGCTGTAACTGGAGCGTCGTCTCGTCTCTGGACTGTATGGAGCGGAGATGACAATAAAGTTTACTTTGACTTCAGCAGCGAGCATGCGCACCGAGACTGCGGTAAAGTGAGCCGTCATTTGTGAGCCGCGGTCAAGCCAGCCGCCTCCTATCCGCCGCATAAATTTCCTTGCGCTTTTACACCAGTCTTTACGGTAGCGCCTTTTCGCTTTATGTGCCGATTGAAAGCCGGCCCGATACAGTCAATACAATTATGGAAATGTCAGAAATTCATTAAAAATCATCCTGAGTAGTTGATGTACAACTTTCAACACATCCCTCCTCTGGGACACCTACTGTACCTGTGTGCCAATTTTCATCCAGATTTACTGTAGAATTCCTCAGAAATTAAAGGAAACTTATATTCAATTCAATACAGTCAATACAATAGAATTATGTCAATTTTCCAAAATTCATTAAAAATCATCCTGAGTAGTTGATGTACAACTTTCAACACATCCCCCCTCTGGGACACCTACTGTACCTGTGTGCCAAGTTTCATCCAGATTTACTGTAGAATTCCTCAGAAATTAATGGAAACATTTATTCAATCTAATACAGCCAATGCACTACAATTGCATCAATTTTCAGAAATTCATTAAAAATCATGGGGATGGAGCTGGACTCCCTCAAGGTGGTGTCGGAGAGGCGGATGCTGTCCAAGATAAAGACAATGTTGGATAACACCTCCCACCCACTCCATGACATGTTGGTCAGTCACAGGAGCTCGTTCAGTGAGAGACTGAGATTACCGAAAAGCACCACTGAACGACACAGGAAATCATTCCTGCCTGTGGCCATCTCCCTGTACAACGCATCCACTTAACACACTGTTTGCTGCTACAACTACACATGTTTCTTTTCCAAATATTTATTTATAAGTGACTTATGTATGTATGTATGTATATATATGTATATATTGTACTATTCTTAGTTAGCGTATTGTCTGTCTTGTCTTAATGTTGGTTTAAAATGGAGCACTGTAACAAAAAATAATTTCCCCCAGGGATCAATAAAGTATTCTGATTCTGATTCTGATTCTGATCCTGAGTAGTTGATGTACAACTTTCAACACATCCCCCCTCTGGGACACTTACTGTACCTGTGTGCCAATTTTCATCCAGATTTACTGTAGAATTCCTCAGAAATTAAAGGAAACTTATATTCAATTCAATACAGTCAATACAATAGAATTATGTCAATTTTCCAAAATTCATTAAAAATCATCCTGAGTAGTTGATGTCCAACTTTCAACACATCCCTCCTCTGGGACACCTACTGTACCTGTGTGCCAATTTTCATCCAGATTTACTGTAGAATTCCTCAGAAATTAAAGGAAACTTATATTCAATTCAATACAGTCAATACAATAGAATTATGTCAATTTTCCAAAATTCATTAAAAATCATCCTGAGTAGTTGATGTCCAACTTTCAACACATCCCTCCTCTGGGACACCTACTGTACCTGTGTGCCAATTTTCATCCAGATTTACTGTAGAATTCCTCAGAAATTAATGGAAACATTTATTCAATCTATTACAGCCAATACACTACAATTGTGTCAATTTTCAAAAATTCATGAAAAATCTTCCTGAGTAGTTGATGTACAACTTTCAACACATCCCCCCTCTGGGACACCTACTGTACCTGTGTGCCAAGTTTCATCCATATTTACTGTAGAATTCCTCAGAAATTAAAGGGTACTTGTATCCAATGCAGTCGGCCAATACAGTAGAATTATGTCAATTTTCAAAAATTCATTAAAAATCATCCTGGGTAGTTGATGTCCAACTTTCAACACATCTCCCCTCTGGGACACCTACTGTACCTGTGTGCCAAGTTTCATCCAGATTTACTGTAGAATTCCTCAGAAATTAATGGGTACTTTATTCAATTCAATACAGTCAATACAATAGAATTATGTCAATTTTCAAAAATTCATTAAAAATCATCCTGAGTAGTTGATGTACAACTTTCAACACATCTCCCCTCTGGGACACTTACTGTACCTGTGTGCCAAGTTTCATCCAGATTTACTGTAGAATTCCTCAGAAATTAATGGAAACATTTATTCAATCTATTACAGCCAATACACTACAATTGTGTCAATTTTCAAAAATTCATTAAAAATCATCCTGAGTAGTTGATGTACAACTTTCAACACATCCCCCCTCTGGGACACTTACTGTACCTGTGTGCCAAGTTTCATCCAGATTTACTGTAGAATTCCTCAGAAATTAATGGAAACATTTATTCAATCTATTACAGCCAATACACTACAATTGTGTCAATTTTCAAAAATTCATTAAAAATCATCCTGAGTAGTTGATGTACAACTTTCAACACATCTCCCCTCTGGGACACCTACTGTACCTGTGTGCCAAGTTTCATCCAAATTTACTGTAGAATTCCTCAGAAATTAATGGAAACATTTATTCAATCTATTACAGCCAATACACTACAATTGTGTCAATTTTCAAAAATTCATGAAAAATCATCCTGAGTAGTTGATGTCCAACTTTCAACACATCCCCCCTCTGGGACACCTACTGTACCTGTGTGCCAAGTTTCATCCAGATTTACTGTAGAATTCCTCAGAAATTAAAGGAAACTTATATTCAATTCAATACAGTCAATACAATAGAATTATGTCAATTTTCAGAAATTCATTAAAAATCATCCTGAGTAGTTGATGTCCAACTTTCAACACATCCCCCCTCTGGGACACCTACTGTACCTGTGTGCCAAGTTTCATCCAGATTTACTGTAGAATTCCTCAGAAATTAATGGAAACATTTATTCAATCTATTACAGCCAATACACTACAATTGTGTCAATTTTCAAAAATTCATTAAAAATCATCCTGAGTAGTTGATGTACAACTTTCAACACATCTCCCCTCTGGGACACCTACTGTACCTGTGTGCCAAGTTTCATCCAAATTTACTGGAGAATTCCTCAGAAATTAATGGAAACATTTATTCAATCTATTACAGCCAATACACTACAATTGTGTCAATTTTCAAAAATTCATTAAAAATCATCCTGAGTAGTTGATGTACAACTTTCAACACATCCCCCCTCTGGGACACCTACTGTACCTGTGTGCCAGGTTTCAGCCAGATTTACTGTAGAATTCCTCAGAAATTAATGGGTACTTGTATCCAATGCAGTCGGCCAATACACTACAATTATGGAAATTTCAGAAATTCATTAAAAATCATCCTGAGTAGTTGAGGTCCAACTTTCAACACATCCCTCCTCCGGGAAACCTGCTGTACGTCTGGGCCAAGTTTCAGCCAGATTTACTGTAATATTCTTCAGAAATTGCAGGGAACTTATGTTCAGTGCAAGAAAGGCTGAAAGACGACCACCACTGAACAAGACACACAAGCTGAAACGTCAAGACTGGGCCAAGAAATATCTCAAGACTGATTTTTCTAAGGTTTTATGGACTGATGAAATGAGAGTGAGTCTTGATGGGCCAGATGGATGGGCCCGTGGCTGGATTGGTAAAGGGCAGATAGCTCCAGTCTGACTCAGACGCCAGCAAGGTGGAGGTGGAGTACTGGTTTGGGCTGGTATCATTAAAGATGAGCTTGTGGGGCCTTTTCGGGTTGAGGATGGAGTCAAGCTCAACTCCCAGTCCTACTGCCAGTTTCTCGAAGACACCTTCTTCAAGCAGTGGTACAGGAAGAAGTCTGCATCCTTCAAGAAAAACATGATTTTCATGCAGGACAATGCTCCATCACACGCGTCCAAGTACTCCACAGCGTGGCTGGCAAGAAAGGGTATAAAAGAAGAAAAACTAATGACATGGCCTCCTTGTTCACCTGATCTGAACCCCATTGAGAACCTGTGGTCCATCATCAAATGTGAGATTTACAAGGAGGGAAAACAGTACACCTCTCTAAACAGTGTCTGGGAGGCTGTGGTTGCTGCTGCACGCAATGTTGATGGTGAACAGATCAAAACACTGACAGAATCCATGGATGGCAGGCTTTTGAGTGTCCTTGCAAAGAAAGGTGGCTATATTGGTCGCTGATTTGTTGTTGTTTTGTTTTTGAATGTCGGCGAGGATTCCGCACGGCACTCCCCTCCATTCACCTCGCGAATCTCCGCTCTCTTCCAAACAAAGTCGACGAATTACTGCTCTTAAACCGGACTAACAAGGACTTTGCACGCTCTGCTGCCCTGTGCTTCACTGAAACCTGGCTCAGTGAGCGAGTCCCAGACGCTGTCTTAAATCTGCTGGGCTTCCAACTTCACCGGGCGGACCGCGAAACAGAGCTCTCAGGGAAAACAAAGGGTGGTGGAGTCTGCTTCTACATTAATGAAGGTTGGTGTACTGATGTCACAGTGTTACAGAAACACTGCAGCCCACACTTGGAAAGTTTTCTCATCAACTGTAAACCTTTTTATTCACCGCGGGAGTTTTCTTCCTTCATGCTGGTCGGAGTTTACATCCCTCCACAGGCCAACGCGAACAACGCACTGTGCGAGCTGGCTGACCAGATTACTACCCTGGAGAGGAAATTCCCGGATTCCTTTACAATTATTCTTGGGGATTTTAACAGAGCAAACCTAAACTACGAACTCCCTAAATACAGACAGCATATAGACTGCCCCACCAGGGACAACATCATACTGGATCACTGCTACACCACTCTAAAAGATGCCTATCGCTCTGTGCCCCGGGCAGCTTTGGGACATTCTGATCACTGCATGGTCCATCTTATTCCAGTTTATAGGCAAAAACTCAAACGTGCCAAGCCTGTAGTCAAAACTGTGAAGAAGTGGACTAACGCAGCAAAGCAGGAACTGCAGGACTGTTTTGACTCCACTGATTGGACTGTTTTTGAAGCTGCATCTGAGAACCTAGATGAGCTCACGGACACTGTGACATCATACATCAGTTTCTGTGAAGACGTGTGTGTGCCAACAAAGACCTTTTGCACATACAACAACAATAAACCATGGTTCACTCCTAAACTCCAACATCTTCGCAAGGCCAAGGAGGACGCCTACAGAAGTGGTGACAGGGTCCTGTACAAGCAAGCCAGGAACACACTGACCAAGGAGATCAAAGCAGCTAAAAGGATCTACTCCCAGAAGCTGGAAGAACGGCTCTCAGCCAACGACCCTGCGTCAGTATGGAGGGGCCTGCAGGAAATCACCAGCTACAGACGCCCCCCACCCACTATTGAAGCAAACAAAGACCTGGCCAACGAGTTAAACACTTTCTATTGCAGGTTTGAGACGGACAGACTCCCACGCCCCACCCTCCCCTCCCCAGGGACATTGCTTCAGACATTGACCCCCAACACACCTTCCACCTCTCCCCCCTTCACTCTGCCCCTCCCCAATCAAGACTCAACGACCACCCCCACCCTCCCCAATCCAGACTCAACGACCACCACCACCCTCTCCAACCCAGACTCAACGAACTCCACCACACCTCTCACCCCCCTTTCCTCCTCCCTGAAACTAAGAATACACACTCAGGATGTGAGCCGACTATTCCAGAAACAGAAGCCCAGGAAAGCCCCCGGACCAGATGGCGTCTCACCCTCCTGCCTCAAAACCTGTGCTGAACAGCTGGCTCCCATCTTTACTCGCATCTTCAACAGATCCCTGGAGCTGTGTGAAGTTCCCTCCTTCTTCAAACGCTCCACCATCATCCCTGTTCCCAAGAAACCCACCATCACAGGACTGGATGACTACAGACCTGTCGCCTTGACGTCTGTGGTCATGAAATCCTTCGAACGACTGGTGTTAGCCCATCTGAAAGACATTACAGGCCACCAGCTGGACCCTCTGCAGTTTGCCTACCGGGCAAACAGGTCAGTGGATGATGCAGTGAACACGGGGCTGCATTACATCCTGCAACACCTTGACTGCCCGGGAACTTATGCCAGGGTCCTGTTTGTGGACTTTAGTTCGGCTTGTAACACCATTGTGCCTGAACTTCTTTCCTCCAAACTCTCCCAGCTCAGCGTGTCACCAGCTACCTGTCAGTGGATCACCAGCTTCCTGACAGACAGAAAGCAACAAGTGAGGCTGGGGGAGATCACCTCTGAAACCCGGTCCCTCAGTATTGGTGCCCTCAAGGATGTGTCCTCTCACCACTACTGTTCTCCCTCTACACTAACGACTGCACCTCCAATAACTCTGCTGTCAAACTCCTAAAGTTTGCAGATGACACCACTGTCATTGGCCTCATTCAAGATGGTGATGAGTCTGCATACCGGCAGGAAGTTGAGCGGCTGGTACTCTGGTGCAGTCAGCACAATCTGGAGCTGAACACTCTTAAGACTGTAGAGATGACAGTGGACTTCAGGAGACATCCCTCAACTCTGCTCCCCCTCACCATATCAGACAGCCCTGTGTCGACTGTGAAGATCTTCAAGTTCCTGGGTACAACCATCTCCCAGGACCTGAAGTGGGAGACCAACATCAACTCCATCCTCAAAAAGACCCAGCAGAGGATGTACTTCCTGAGACAACTGGGGAAGTACAGTCTTCCACAGGAGCTGCTGATCCAGTTCTACACTGCGGTCATTGAGTCTGTCCTGTGCTCCTCCATCACAGTCTGGTATGGAGCAGCCACTAAACAGGACAGGAGCAGACTGCAGCGGACTGTACGGGCAGCAGAAAGGATCATCAGCGCCCCCCCCTGCCCTCCATCCAGGATCTGTACCTCTCAAGAACCAGGAAACGGGCAGGGAAAATCATCGCAGACCCCTCACACCCTGCACACAGACTTTTTGATCTGCTGCCCTCTGGCAGACGGTACAGAAGCCTGCAGACCAGGACCACCCGACACAGGAACAGTTTCTTTCCCCTCGCCATCTCCCTTCTTAACAGTTGACCTGTCACACTGCTCCCACTGCCAGACTGCAACTGCACCTTATGTACATTTTGTAGTATTCATTCCACCTCATTCATTTCTGTATTTTATGTATATAAGGTTAGATTCGTTATTTATAGTTGGTTTACATAGCTTTGTGTATGTATGTGTAATGTGTATATATAGACACTTGTGTGTGTGTGTGTGTGTGTGTGTGTGTGTGTGTGTGTGTGTGTGAGATTTACATTGCTGTGCTTGAGAGCCACCATCTACCGGAACCAAATTCCCTGTATGTGTCTGCACATATACAGTGGGGCAAAAAAGTATTTAGTCAGCCACCGATTGTGCAAGTTCCCCCACCTAAAATGATGACAGAGGTCAGTAATTTGCACCAGAGGTACACTTCAACTGTGAGAGACAGAATGTGAAAAAAAAAAATCCATGAATCCACATGGTAGGATTTGTAAAGAATTTATTTGTAAATCAGGGTGGAAAATAAGTATTTGGTCACCTCAAACAAGGAAAATCTCTGGCTCTCACAGACCTGTAACGTCTTCTGTAAGAAGCTTTTCTGTCCCCCACTCGTTACCTGTATGAATGGCACCTGTTTGAACTCATCATCTGTATAAAAGACACCTGTCCACAGCCTCAAACAGTCAGACTCCAAACTCCGCCATGGCCAAGACCAAAGAGCTTTCGAAGGACACCAGGAAAAGTATTGTAGACCTGCACCAGACTGGGAAGAGTGAATCTACAATAGGCAAGCAGCTTGGTGTGAAAAAATCAACTGTGGGAGCAATCATCAGAAAATGGAAGACATACAAGACCACTGATAATCTCCCTCGATCTGGGGCTCCACGCAAGATCTCATCCCGTGGGGTCAAAATGATCATGAGAACGGTGAGCAAAGATCCCAGAACCACACGGGGGGACCTGGTGAATGACCTGCAGAGAGCTGGGACCAAAGTAACAAAGGTCACCATCAGTAACACACTACAACGGCAGGGAATCAAATCCCGCAGTGCCAGACGTGTTCCGCTGCTGAAGCCAGTGCATGTCCAGGCCCGTCTGAAGTTTGCCAGAGAGCACATGGATGATACAGCAGAGGATTGGGAGAATGTCATGTGGTCAGATGAAACCAAAGTAGAACTTTTTGGTATAAACTCAACTCGTCGTGTTTGGAGGAAGAAGAATACTGAGTTGCATCCCAAGAACACCATACCTACTGTGAAGCATGGGGGTGGAAACATCATGCTATGGGGCTGTTTTTCTGCCAAGGGGACAGGACGACTGATCCGTGTTAAGGACAGAATGAATGGGGCCATGTATCGTGAGATTTTGAGCCAAAACCTCCTTCCATCAGTGAGAACTTTGAAGATGAAACGAGGCTGGGTCTTCCAACATGACAATGATCCAAAACACACCGCCCAGGCAACAAAGGCGTGGCTCCGTAAGAAGCATTTGAAAGTCCTGGAGTGGCCTAGCCAGTCTCCAGACCTCAACCCCATAGAAAATCTGTGGCGGGAGTTGAAAGTCCGTGTTGCTCGGCGACAGCCCCAAAACATCCCTGCTCTCGAGAAGATCTGCATGGAGGAATGGGCCAAAATACCAGCTACTGTGTGTGCAAACCTGGTAAAGACCTATAGTAAACGTTTGACCTCTGTTATTGCCAACAAAGGTTATGTTACAAAGTATTGAGTTGTATTTTTGTTATTGACCAAATACTTATTTTCCACCCTGATTTACGAATAAATTCTTTACAAATCCTACCATGTGGATTCATGGATTTTTTTTTCACATTCTCTCTCACAGTTGAAGTGTACCTCTGGTGCAAATTACTGACCTCTGTCATCATTTTAGG
The DNA here is from genome assembly GCF_041146795.1 of Maylandia zebra. NCBI lineage: Eukaryota > Metazoa > Chordata > Actinopteri > Cichliformes > Cichlidae > Maylandia > Maylandia zebra. The sequence continues at coordinate 5,108,559 of NC_135170.1, forward strand.
TGGGGGAACTTGCACAATCGGTGGCTGACTAAATACTTTTTTGCCCCACTGTACTTGGCCAATAAACACGATTCTGATTCTGATTCTGATTCTGAGATGTATATTTGTGAATGTGGAGATGTTATATTGGTTTCACTGGTAAAAATAAATAATTGAAATGGGTATATATTTGTTTTTTGTGAAGTTGCCTAATAATTATGCACAGTAATAGTCACCTGCACACACAGATATCCCCCTAAAATAGCTAAAACTAAAAACAAACTACAAACTACTTCCAAAAACATTCAGCTTTGATATTAATGAGTCTTTTGGGTTCATTGAGAACATGGTTGTTGTTCAATAATAAAATTATTCCTCAAAAATACAACTTGCCTAATAATTCTGCACTCCCTGTAGGTCTGTTGACAGAGCTCTGTACAGGTCTGCTCGAGCTGACCTGAAAAGGGGTCCCACCTGTCCAGCAACAACACATGGCATGGAATAATAGACATCATAAACCACAGAGGCAGAACTGTGAAAACAGAAAACCTGAGTGTGCAGCTAGCAGAGGACATAAACAGCTTCTTTGCCCGTTTTGAAACACCACAACAGCAGCATTCATCTGCCTCAGCCCTGCTCCCATCCTCATCCTCACCTGGTTCCTGCACCGCTCCATTCACTGTAACGGAGCACGATGTCAGATGAGTGTTCCTAGCAGTGAACCCCAGGAAGGCGTCCAGACGGAATACGTGGTAAAGTGCTAAGACCATGTGCCCACCAGCTCACCCTCATCTCCACCAGAATCTTCAACCTCTCACTGGATGAAGCAGCCATCCCATCCTGTCTAAAATCAGCCACAATCATCCCAGTACCAAAGAAGTCTCCCATCACCAGCCTGAACTATTATTGCCCTGTGGCCCTCACACCGGTAATCATGAAACTAGTCCTTCAGCACACCAAGGATTACCTCCCCCCAGAATTCGACCCCCACCAGTTTGCATACCGTGCAAACAGATTCACAGAAGATGCCATCACCCTCCACTCGGTGCTGAGTCACCTAGAACAGCGGCAGAGCTACGCCAGAATGCTCTTTGTGGACTACAGCTCACCCTTCCACCACTCGCCCATTGAGAGCCTACTAACTTACTGCATCACAGTATGGTACAGCAGCTGCACTAAGGCGGATAGAGCCACCCTCCCAGCATGTTTGCAATGAGTAGGAGATGCTCTGTATCTCACTGTACAACTGTATAGTGACAAAGGTATTGGGTTCTTTTCTAAAAATTGCTATAAACAGAGGAACCCAAACTGATGAAAAGTGGCGAATATTTTTTTTCAAATGACTATTTTTAGTGGATGTTTGATATAGAAGCAGAATGACAGAATGTTAAAAGAAGTTACTTTTAGTCATTCTAAGCTGGGCATTGCGTTCTCTGGCTGTTCAAAGCCATGGAACTTTAGACTTTCCAAGCAAATAATGATGGCCATACTGATGTTCTTTTCAGTACATTTTACTTTATGTTCATTTTCATTTTTATGATGTTTCTATTTTTACATAATTCCTCCCACATAGCAAAATTGGTATGGCCTGGATCTGTCCCACACAATGTGCTTACACATGGCCTGCGTACCGCAAAGAATGACGGCCCTATGGTGGCCCAGATCTGGTTTACCAGAGGTGGCCCACACATGCGCCAGCACAAGGCCAGTTGCAGACACACTGCTGGCCCTGTGCTGGCCCAGAACAGTTTCAGCTCTGGCCCCAGATGTCAGCCTAATGTGTACCTTAGCCATGTAAGCCATGTAATAACAACATGTGCTGGAACATAATAGTGCAAAAGTAACATGACGAAACTCTGTTCAGACAGTGAATGGACTGATTCTTATACAACACTTTTTTACTCACCCATATTACTCAAAGTGCTCTATACAACATGTCACATTCACCCAATCAGGCCAAATGTGGCATGCCATCACATAAACAGTGCCATCTTACCATGCCAGAAGTCAGCCAGCAGTGCCGGCTTGACACCAGATCCAGGCAAGACCCGTCTGCTATGTGGGATGACTTGTTCTTTTGGCATTTTAGTTGTGGATTGTGTTTGGACTGTGTCTCTTGCCCTTTCAGTATTGTTTCCTTGTGCTTCTAAGTGTCCCTTTGTTTCTTTTTAGGTTATGTAGTATGGGTTAGAGATATTTTGTATGTTGTTTTCGTTTAATAAATCCGCCTTTTGGATTATTCCCTGATGTGCCTGAGTTCTGTTATTTAGTGTCACTTTGAAAGGACACACATCCAGCATTGACATATAATTGTTCTTTCAATTTTTGATAAAGATTACAGTGAATTGAGATGTAACTTGGCCCAGAGGTACGGTAGGACGCCCAGAGTAAGAAAGTGTTGAAAGTTGGACCTCAACTATTATGGGTGATTTTTAATGAATTTTTGAAATTTCCATAATTGTAGTGTATTGACTGTATTGAATTGAATATAAGTTTCCTTTAATTTCTGAGGAATTCTCCAGTAAATCTGGATGAAACTTGGCACACAGGTACAGTAGGTGTCCCAGAGGGGGGATGTGTTGAAAGTTGGACATCAACTACTCAGGATGATTTTTCATGAATTTTTGAAAATTGACACAATTGTAGTGTATTGGCTGTATTAGATTGAATAAATGTTTCCATTAATTTCTGAGGAATTCTACAGTAAATTTGGATTAAACTTGGCACACAGGTACAGTAGGTGTCCCAGAGGAGGGATGTGTTGAAAGTTGTACATCAACTACTCAGGATGATTTTTAATGAATTTTTGAAAATTGACATAATTCTACTATATTGGCCGACTGCATTGGATACAAGTACCCATTAATTTCTGAGGAATTCTACAGTAAATCGGGCTGAAACCTGGCACACAGGTACAGTAGGTGTCCCAGAGGGGGGATGTGTTGAAAGTTGTACATCAACTACTCAGGATGATTTTTAATGAATTTTGGAAAATTGACATAATTCTATTGTATTGACTGTATTGAATTGAATATAAGTTTCCTTTAATTTCTGAGGAATTCTACAGTAAATCTGGATGAAAATTGGCACACAGGTACAGTAGGTGTCCCAGAGGAGGGATGTGTTGAAAGTTGTACATCAACTACTCAGGATGATTTTTAATGAATTTCTGAAAATTGATGCAATTGTAGTGCATTGGCTGTATTAGATTGAATAAATGTTTCCATTAATTTCTGAGGAATTCTACAGTAAATCTGGATGAAACTTGGCACACAGGTACAGTAGGTGTCCCAGAGGGGGGATGTGTTGAAAGTTGTACATCAACTACTCAGGAAGATTTTTCATGAATTTTTGAAAATTGACATAATTAAATTGTATTGGCTGACTGCATTGGATACAAGTACCCTTAAATTTCTGAGGAATTCTACAGTAAATCTGGATGAAACTTGGCACACAGGTACAGTAGGTGTCCCAGAGGGGGGATGTGTTGAAAGTTGTACATCAACTACTCAGGATGATTTTTAATGAATTTTTGAAAATTGACATAATTGTAGTGTATTGGCCGACTGCATTGAATACAAGTACCCTTTAATTTCTGAGGAATTCTACAGTAAATCTGGATGAAACTTGGCACACAGGTACAGTAGGTGTCCCAGAGGGGGGATGTGTTGAAAGTTGTACATCAACTACTCAGGATGATTTTTAATGAATTTTTGAAAATTGACATAATTGTAGTGTATTGGCCGACTGCATTGAATACAAGTACCCTTAAATTTCTGAGGAATTCTACAGTAAATCTGGCTGAAACTTGGCACACAGGTACAGTAGGTGTCCCAGAGGGGGGATGTGTTGAAAGTTGTACATCAACTACTCAGGATGATTTTTAATGAATTTTTGAAAATTGACATAATTCTACTGTATTGGCCGACTGCATTGGATACAAGTACCCATTAATTTCTGAGGAATTCTACAGTAAATCTGGCTGAAACCTGGCACACAGGTACAGTAAGTGTCCCAGAGGGGGGATGTGTTGAAAGTTGTACATCAACTACTCAGGATGATTTTTAATGAATTTTTGAAAATTGACATAATTCTACTGTATTGACTGTATTGAATTGAATATAAGTTTCCTTTAATTTCTGAGGAATTCTACAGTAAATCTGGATGAAAATTGGCACACAGGTACAGTAGGTGTCCCAGAGGAGAGATGTGTTGAAAGTTGTACATCAACTACTCAGGATGATTTTTAATGAATTTCTGAAAATTGATGCAATTGTAGTGCATTGGCTGTATTAGATTGAATAAATGTTTCCATTAATTTCTGAGGAATTCTACAGTAAATCTGGATGAAACTTGGCACACAGGTACAGTAGGTGTCCCAGAGGGGGGATGTGTTGAAAGTTGGACATCAACTACTCAGGATGATTTTTAATGAATTTTTGAAAATTGACATAATTCTACTGTATTGGCCGACTGCATTGGATACAAGTACCCTTAAATTTCTGAGGAATTCTACAGTAAATCTGGATGAAACCTGGCACACAGGTACAGTAGGTGTCCCAGAGGGGGGATGTGTTGAAAGTTGTACATCAACTACTCAGGATGATTTTTAATGAATTTTGGAAAATTGACATAATTCTATTGTATTGACTGTATTGAATTGAATATAAGTTTCCTTTCATTTCTGAGGAATTCTACAGTAAATCTGGATGAAAATTGGCACACAGGTACAGTAGGTGTCCCAGAGGAGGGATGTGTTGAAAGTTGTACATCAACTACTCAGGAAGATTTTTCATGAATTTTTGAAAATTGACATAATTAAATTGTATTGGCTGACTGCATTGGATACAAGTACCCTTTAATTTCTGAGGAATTCTACAGTAAATCTGGCTGAAACCTGGCACACAGGTACAGTAGGTGTCCCAGAGGGGGGATGTGTTGAAAGTTGTACATCAACTACTCAGGATGATTTTTCATGAATTTTTGAAAATTGACATAATTGTAGTGTATTGGCCGACTGCATTGAATACAAGTACCCTTTAATTTCTGAGGAATTCTACAGTAAATCTGGATGAAACTTGGCACACAGGTACAGTAGGTGTCCCAGAGGGGGGATGTGTTGAAAGTTGTACATCAACTACTCAGGATGATTTTTAATGAATTTTTGAAAATTGACATAATTGTAGTGTATTGGCCGACTGCATTGGATACAAGTACCCATTAATTTCTGAGGAATTCTACAGTAAATCTGGCTGAAACCTGGCACACAGGTACAGTAGGTGTCCCAGAGGGGGGATGTGTTGAAAGTTGTACATCAACTACTCAGGATGATTTTTAATGAATTTTTGAAAATTGACATAATTCTACTGTATTGACTGTATTGAATTGAATATAAGTTTCCTTTAATTTCTGAGGAATTCTACAGTAAATCTGGATGAAAATTGGCACACAGGTACAGTAAGTGTCCCAGAGGGGGGATGTGTTGAAAGTTGGACATCAACTACTCAGGATGATTTTTAATGAATTTCTGAAAATTGATGCAATTGTAGTGTATTGGCTGTATTAGATTGAATAAATGTTTCCATTAATTTCTGAGGAATTCTACAGTAAATCTGGATGAAACTTGGCACACAGGTACAGTAGGTGTCCCAGAGGGGGGATGTGTTGAAAGTTGTACATCAACTACTCAGGATGATTTTTAATGAATTTTTGAAAATTGACATAATTGTAGTGTATTGGCCGACTGCATTGGATACAAGTACCCATTAATTTCTGAGGAATTCTACAGTAAATCTGGCTGAAACCTGGCACACAGGTACAGTAGGTGTCCCAGAGGGGGGATGTGTTGAAAGTTGTACATCAACTACTCAGGATGATTTTTAATGAATTTTTGAAAATTGACATAATTCTACTGTATTGACTGTATTGAATTGAATATAAGTTTCCTTTAATTTCTGAGGAATTCTACAGTAAATCTGGATGAAAATTGGCACACAGGTACAGTAGGTGTCCCAGAGGAGGGATGTGTTGAAAGTTGTACATCAACTACTCAGGATGATTTTTAATGAATTTCTGAAAATTGATGCAATTGTAGTGCATTGGCTGTATTAGATTGAATAAATGTTTCCATTAATTTCTGAGGAATTCTACAGTAAATCTGGATGAAACTTGGCACACAGGTACAGTAGGTGTCCCAGAGGGGGGATGTGTTGAAAGTTGTACATCAACTACTCAGGATGATTTTTAATGAATTTTTGAAAATTGACATAATTCTACTTTATTGGCCGACTGCATTGGATACAAGTACCCATTAATTTCTGAGGAATTCTACAGTAAATCGGGCTGAAACCTGGCACACAGGTACAGTAGGTGTCCCAGAGGGGGGATGTGTTGAAAGTTGTACATCAACTACTCAGGATGATTTTTAATGAATTTTGGAAAATTGACATAATTCTATTGTATTGACTGTATTGAATTGAATATAAGTTTCCTTTAATTTCTGAGGAATTCTACAGTAAATCTGGATGAAACTTGGCACACAGGTACAGTAGGTGTCCCAGAGGAGGGATGTGTTGAAAGTTGGACATCAACTACTCAGGATGATTTTTAATGAATTTCTGAAAATTGACATAATTCTATTGTATGGACTGTATTGCATTGAATACAAGTACCCTTTAATTTCTGAGGAATTCTACAGTAAATCTGGATGAAAATTGGCACACAGGTACAGTAGGTGTCCCAGAGGGGGGATGTGTTGAAAGTTGGACCTCAACTATTCAGGATGACTTTTAATGAATTTTTGAAATAAACATAATTGTAGTGCATTGACTGTATTGCACTGAATATGAGTTTACTGTGATTTCTGAGTAATATTACAGTAAATCTGGGTAAAAACTGGCCCAGAGGTAAAGTAGGTGTCCGAGAAGAGGATTGTGTTGAAAGCTTGGCATCAACTTTTAAGAATGATTTTTAATGAATTTTTGAATATGCAACCAGACTGTCACGATGGCTGTATTGGGCTGTTCCATTGTAATTTGTGTGCGCGCGTGCGTGTGACTGTTCACGCGCGTGCATGTGTGCGCGAGTCTAGGCTTTCAATCAGGATATAAAGCGAAAAGGCGCTACCGTAAAGACTGGTGTAAAAGCGCAAGGAAATTTATGCGGCGGATAGGAGGCGGCTGGCTTGACCGCGGCTCACAAATGACGGCTCACTTTACCGCGGTGCACCGAGGGCTCTCACGCTCACTTTTCGCACACAGAATTTCGAAAAAACATCGGTGCAAATTATAAGTCTGTATCATGATGTCTGGTGTTTTCGTGTTTGTTGGTTATTAGATGCAGCTCCAGCCAGAGACTCCCCCGCCGACCCGCCCTCTCCTCCCTGTGCCGCAAGCAGCAGGCGCACCTCGCAAACGGAGGGCGCCCTTACTCCCGACAAAAGGGCGATAGAAAACCGATCCTAAAATGCGCTGGCCCTCCACCACGATGCACCCCTGGGCCACCGCCCGTATCAAAAACCGCTACTGGTCACGCAGGCATGATACCCACGAATCCGCTCTTTGTACGTGTTTCGATCGTTAACGGTGAACGGCGACGGGATTAAAACACTCTGAAGTCGGATGATTGTTTCTGATTTACCCCCTCGGATGTGTGCGTGTATCGACAGATCGATAACAGCTGACCTAGAACTCAAGCATGTTCTTTATTCTGAAAACGCGCTCTGCTCACGGCGCACACATTATATGCCTGAACCAACTTTGCACAAATTTCACATTATTTTCGCTCGTCACACTGCGCACAAGATACTTTGACAGGCGTCACAGCGCTACTGCTCAGCCACATGTCTATGTCCAGTTAACTGAACACGCGCAACACCGATTTCGCAGAAAAGCTAAAGATGACCCAATTTCAGCGACACACACTGAACACACAGTTAGAATGAAGAATGCTCTTTGCTGCCTACCTTGGAGAGATGCTGATTCGTTCTGGCATCTTTACTTTCACTTTCAGCTTTCGTAGTGTTGCACGTCGTCATCGCCGGAGTTTCCAGACTATTGCCCGGGGCCTATTTAAATTGAATTATTATGAATTATTTTTGTCACAAGAGCAGAGGCGGAGCCAGACATTTGAAAGGGTAGTATGCATGTGGGATTTTCTTTGGGGGGGGGGGGGGGGGGGGGGGGGTTTATAAATGACTGAAAGATTAATTGGCTCTGTTTTGAGTTTTGTTTAAAAAAAATGGCTTCATATAGGGAAAAATATATATCACATGTGCAGGACACCTTAAACTAGTTTTTTAATTAAGCAGCGAGGCAGAACAAAGTCGGGGCTGTATCAAGACACAGGGACTAAACCCCAATTCAACCAGACCCAGAACTGATCCAGAATTAAAACAGGACTACAACAGTTCAAAATCAGGATTACTGAGGACTTAACCAAGACAGAACCAGAACTAGATGATAGTAGCACTAAAAATCATCATAGACCTGCACTACACTTATTTTTTAATTCTACCAAAGTACAATATTTAGATTGAGAAAAGTTTATATAATTATTTATCCTTGTTGTGCAAACAAGCTGCATAACTTAATATAGAATTTGAAAAATAACAAACCTAAAAAGAAACACTAGGTACGAGATACATGAGGACCTGTGATACGGTGATACTTTTAGTAAGCAACCATTTGACTAACATGTGTGTCTCACCTGCTCTTGTTCATCTCTGTTCTGTCCTCATTCTCTCTCCCTCTCTGCTCCTCTCTCTCCCTCTTTGTGCTGACAATCAAGCCAAACACCAACATCATCAAATATACATGTATATTTGATAATACATAGTACATAAATATCTGGTTTCAACTGCAGTTGAAACCAGATATTTATGTACTCTTCAGATAAAAACACTTTTTTAATTGTAACATCAAATCAGACTAAATGTTTATTTTTTTAGATTGATAAATATAAAAAACATATTTGTTAACTTTAAGAGTAAAGAGAGAAACTGTCTGTATTTCTTAATTGCAAATGGCACCAAATTGTATTCAAAACTGAGCCACACTTATGGAGCTCCACAATTCTTCTCCTGGTGTTTTGGTTGACATCTCTTGATGTTCCCATGTCACAGAAACAGGCTCTGTGTTTTGCCTTATATGCATCCACAGGTGTGCCACCAGTTTACTCACATGGACTCTACTAACCTATCAGAAGCTTCTTCAGCTCAGAATGGAATCGTCTGGAGTTTCTTATTAATTAACAATAAACTTAATTCAATTCAATTCAATTCAATTTTATTTATATAGCGCCAAATCACAACAAAAGTCGCCTCAAGGCGCTTCATAGATACAGAGAAAAACCCAACAATCATATGACCCCCTATGAGCAAGCACTTTGGCGACAGTGGGAAGGAAAAACTCCCTTTTAACAGGAAGAAACCTCCGGCAGAACCAGGCTCAGGGAGGGGCGGGGCCATCTGCTGCGACCGGTTGGGGTGAGAGAAGGAAGACAGGATAAAGACATGCTGTGGAAGAGAGACAGAGGTTAATAACAGATATGATTCAATGCAGAGAGGTCTGTTAACACGTAGTGAGTGAGAAAGGTGACTGGAAAGGAAAAACTCAATGCATCATGGGAATCCCCCGGCAGCCTAAGTCTATTGCAGCATAACTAAGGGAGGATTCAGGATCACCTGGTCCAGCCCTAACTATATGCTTTAGAAAAAAAGGAAAGTTTGAAGCCTAATCTTGAAAGTAGAGATAGTGTCTGTCTCCCGAATCCAAACTGGAAGCTGGTTCCACAGAAGAGGGGCCTGAAAACTGAAGGCTCTGCCTCCCATTCTACTTTTAAATACTCTAGGAACAACAAGTAGGCCTGCAGAGCGAGAGCGAAGTGCTCTAATAGGGTGATATGGTACTACAAGGTCATTAAGATAAGATGGGGCCTGATTATTTAAGACCTTGTATGTGAGGAGCAGGATTTTGAATTCAATTCTGGATTTAACAGGAAGCCAAAACAGGAGAAATCTGCTCTCTCTTTCTAGTCCCTGTCAGGACTCTTGCTGCAGCATTTTGGATTAGCTGAAGGCTTTTCAGCGAGTTTTTTGGACATCCTGATAATAATGAATTACAGTCGTCCAGCCTGGAAGTAATAAATGCATGAACTAGTTTTTCAGCGTCACTCTGAGACAGGATATTTCTAACTTTAGAGATGTTGCACAAATGGAAGAACGCAGTCTTACATATTTGTTTAATATGTGCATTGAAGGACATGTCCTGGTCAAAAATGACTCCAAGGTTCCTCACAGCATTACTGGAGGCCAAGGTAATGCCATCCAGAGTAAGAATCTGGTTAGATACCATATTTCTAGGCTTTTCAGGGCCGAGTACAATAACCTCAGTTTGATCTGAATTAAGAAGCAGAAAGTTAGCGGCCATCCAGGTCTTTATGTCTTAAGACATTCCTGCAGTTTAACTAATTGGTGTGTGTTATCTGGCTTCATGGACAGATAGAGCTGGGTGTCATCTGCATAGCAGTGAAATTGTATGCTATGTCTTCTAATGATGCTGCCTAAGGGAAGCATGTATAATGTAAACAGAATTGGTCCTAGCACTGAACCCTGTGGAACTCCATAATTAACCTCAGTGTGTGAAGAGGACTCTCCATTTACATGCACAAACTGGAGTCTATTAGATAGATATGATACAAACCACTGCAGTGCAGTACCTGTAATACCTACAGCATGTTCTAATCGCTCTAATAGGATATTATGGTCGACAGTATCGAACGCTGCACTGAGGTCTAGCAGGACAAGCACAGAGATGAGTCCACTGTCAGAGGCCATAAGAAGATCATTTGTAACCTTCACTAAAGCTGTTTCTGTGCTGTGCTGAGCTCTGAAACCTGACTGAAACTCTTCAAATAAACCATTCCTCTGCAGATGATCTGTTAGCTGTTTGACAACTACTCTTTCAAGGATTTCTGATATGAAAGCAAGGTTGGAGATTGGCCTATAATTAGCTAAGACTGCTGGGTCTAGAGATGGCTTTTTGAGTAAAGGTTTAACTACAGCCAGCTTGAAGGCCTGTGGTACATAGCCGATTATTAGAGATAGGTTGATCATATTTAAGATTGAAGCATTAATTAATGGCAGGACTTCTTTGAGCAGTTTTGTAGGAATGGGGTCTAAAAGACACGTTGATGGTTTGGAGGAAGTAATTATTGAAGTTAACTCAGAAAGATCAATTAGAGAAAAAGAGTCTAACTTAACATCAATGGTACTAAGAGTAGCTGTAGATAATATTACATCTGTGGGATGAAAGTTTTATTTGTAAAGAAATTAATGAAGTCATTACTAGTTAATGTTGAAGGAATGCTTAGCTCAACAGAGCTCTGACATTTTATGGAGCCTTGCAGACTCGCTACTGCTCTGTGATTGTGAAATAATAGACTGGGTTAATTTAGACACATCAGCAGGATGCAATGAGGCATCTCTGCAGCCAAAAACTGGATCAGTAACGAAGATAGATAGTTTGTTTCCGTGGTTCGCCTTAAGACAACCTACTATCCACCTCTAAGGGTTTGACATGAAACATATGGAAATAAAAGTAACAGAACAAGAAAATAAACTGACTGCAAGCATTGAAAATCCTCCATATTCTCCATCTGTCCATCCCAGGAATAGTCCCAACTACCAAGACTGTATGTGGTAACATCCAGCATGGAAGCTATTCGTAATGAATGAAAAAACTATTGCTGTGCCTGGTTTCCTATGCACGAGGCCATTTGTGATGTTTGCTGGAGTATGAACAAAATCACATGTCAGATCTCTGATTAATCCATGTTGGTACTGCACATATACAGATTTTGTGAAGCAGGCTCACTGTCTCCAATATGGAAAAGTGCACCTCCGGGTGCTGCTACTTCCTCCCACATTCCAAAACCACAAAGTCAATATTTTCATGTTAACTTGTTTTAGGATGTGAACTCTGTGACAGTCTGGACACGTCCCCAGACTGTTTGGCATTATGTTCTTTTCATTAAATGCTAGCTATGCCAGATATAACCTCCCGATCAGCTGCCAAAAAGTGGTTTCTGATGTTTTTACGTCCAATATCTTTACTTATATTAGTAAATTGACTGTAGGGAACAGGATTCATGAAGGGGGCATATATAAAATACATAAACGACCTGTTTTTGAAGTACTGTATCTTTATCACTCTGCCTATTTGTACCCATATTGTCATCAATCCAGTTCTTGTTGATCTGTTAAGTAAGTCAAGTAAGTTTAGAAAACTGTGATGCTGTTGCAATTTTTGCTGCCATCTTGGCTAAACTTCGAGGAAAACACATTTTTAATGTCAATAATGTTTTTTACCTAAATGAAATACAAAAGACGCTTTGCCAAAAACTGATTGCAGTGATAGGAATGTTCTTTGTGAGAGATATGACTGACACATTTTTGAGACTTTAGGGTGAAGTCATTTATAACAGCTTAAATTCCCGCAATTACTTTTTCCACAACACTGGAACCATTTGAAAAGTCACGTATTGCGTTAGAACCCAAATTCTGAACCCTGCTGCCGTAACTCTGAGGCTCTGGCCTCACCATCATCGCCATCACCGTACTTCCCAAAGCGTCAGAAATGGCTTTGTAGCCCTTGGATGACTGATTGTTTCTCATCCTTTTCTTTAGATGTGTTGCTTTTTCTTTTTAGCCTACTTCACTTTGGCAGTGATTTCTTGATGCAACATACCTGGCAAAACTGAACTGAGCTTTCAGTTAAATCAGTTAATTAAATAAGTGCATTTAATCAGTTAATTCGTGATTTAAAAAAAACAAAAAGCATTTCTTTATCTAGAAGGGTAAGCATTTTTCCCCATGTATGGCCAGGTATGTTTGGATAAAATTTGTCTACTTTTACAAACCAATTAATCATTTTAAAATCTGCACTTTGCATTTTCTTGAATCATCCTTGAATATTAAAATTTTGACAATCTGAAGTATTCGTGTGACAAACATGCAATGATGCAATGCAAATAAGATCCACAAAGAAGGCAAATACTTCTTTCACAACAGTGAATTCGCTTCCATTCTTAACTTCAGATCATCTGTAGCAAATATTTAAATCTTTATTCAGCTGGCATGTGACTTTGAGACACAGACACATAAAGACTCGGCTCTAATTATAGAATCTGACCCAGTCGGAAAACTGGAGCACTTCTGGGCTTCTTGTCCAAAGCAGAGCTGGGACTAAGCAGTTTGATAAATTCAACACATAATTATGATAACAATACGACATCAGCTACAGACACGCTGGTGCGGACAGTAAATATTTTATTTTACACAACGCATCAGATCCATCTGTGGAAGGTGATCAGAGTCCACAAATGCATATAATGCAGATTTATATGCATTTTAGAAAGAAAACGATGTACTAAGGGGAAAAAACCCAAAACCCAGCAACCAAAGAAAATCATGAAACAACTCGAGCAGTTACAAAAGTGTTACCAGGTTACACACACACGTCAAGAAAAAAAAAAACAAAAACAAACAAGCATCAAACTTGTTTTTACATCAAACACCTCAAAGCATTTAAAACCAAGAAAGAAACAGTTAATAATAACAAAAAGACACGTTACAAGGTTTGCTGCAGGAAGTATACTAATTGGAGAAAAATGCACTGAAAGAGTTTCACTTTGTGAACATGTTTCTTAAACCTGAATACAGAGAAGAGGCTCTGTGGGAACGATCCACTTTATGTCCCGTGGAAAATTGTAAAATAACAAGTGGGCTGTTAGTACTTCTGTCACTCTGCCCTTAAATGGCAAGCAGCTGGCAGGAACAAATCATGTCTGGCACAAACAGACAACAAATATAACTTTGTATAGTGACATGAATGCAGCGAGACACAGAAACACAGCTGTATTCCCAGCTGTCAACATCTGTAGATCACATGCTGCCATCTTGCCCTTCCCATAACCCCTGTAACAACTGTTACTAAAATACAGAAGTATAGCCACAAATTTATCAAAAGCGACATTCACCTTTTTAATCGCTACGCTAAGCACACGACACAAAGAACATCATTGTTCTGTTCCCTTCTTAAAATGCTGCACTTTTAATAACATCCCTGGATCCCAGACAGAACACAGCCTGAAAGCTCTAACTTGATGTTGTGAGCCATCAGAGACGCCCATTCGGTCATTTCACAGCGTTTTCTCATCACTCTGTCTTGCTTTGCAGTCTGTTTCTGGTGCTCTCAGCACTTCCCCGATAAAGAAAGAACAACAGACGCGAAATCTTCCAGCTGGGCCAAAGACTTCTCATTTAACGTTTGTTCTAGTTACATCGCATTTGATCCAAAAGTTCAAAGCCTCTGGTAAATAACTTGTCTCACGTTGTTTACTCAATGCCAGTTAGTGTCTTCTTAAGCTGTGTTTTGGACAGTGTCTGGACAGTTAAAAGGAATATTTGTCTAACTTTTCTTTGCCGTTTTACTCGAGCTTCTTGGACTGGATGGCCTGTGAATGTGAGGAGAGCCAAATCTCAAGCTTGAAATGATAAGAGACTTTTGAAGCTTGTTGTCTGGAGGTCTGAGTTGTAGTTGGCTTTTCCCCCCCTTTCTTTACACTTTTACCACCTTTATCCAAAAGCACATTTACTGATAATACTTGAACTTGAGGAGATCTTTGAATGCAGGACTCTTACTTGCACTACTATGAGCAGTGTTTTGTAAGTATCAACAAGCCTTAGCAGAGCGTGGCTAAGCACCAGCAAGATAAGTGAAGAAAAAGCCCACACGCTAGCAAACAAACTAAAAACAGCATTTTAAAAAAATAAAACGTGACAATCATTTTAAAATGCGGCTTTGATTCCCGAAGCTTCCCTAAAACTCGCCCACATATAAAGCGATGTGCTTTGTGGCTGAACAGTCGGTTCTCTCTCCGGTTTTAAAAATTAAACTAAATTGTTAATTATTGATTCAGGCTTATGTACTGCTTTTATCTGGAGAGCGAGTGACCAGGTTTACAGAGACTAGACTTTCACTGGAAACCATCACTCCCAGCTGATAAACCAACCTTTTCTGTGTCCACTGACTTTAACAAAGCCCAACATGCACAGTAACCTCCAACATAATGCTGTAATGAATGGTGTCAGTGCGCTCTTCACTTTTAGTGAGATTAAGGGCGTCTTAATGCTTTCCGCCGATTATCAGGGACATTCGTCTCACTTTCTCTGCCTCCAAACATTTCCTCCTCGAGCGATGACATCTGCCCCCATTTTTTCCCAACATAAATACATATTTTGCTGATCACAGATTTTCATATTCTGACAGAAAACTTTAAAAAGTTGAATTATTAAAGTTCAGAATACAAGAATGTTTGTGTGTTTAGTGCTGATGCACAAGAGGCTTCCGAACGGATGAGGTACGGGAGCGTCGTGGCTTATCTTTTGTCACTGAGTAGGAGGTTTTAAAAAAAGAACAACAACAGTAGTTATGTTAATCTGTTGGCCTGTGAAAGACTGCTGTAAATGTTTGTTTTGTCTAAAGACCGCAGAAGACAAAATATCTGTATCTCTGAAACAAGCTCTCTGTTGTTTGGCTCCGACTTTCCTTCGCGTTTGTTTTTACTGGAGCTTCTTGGACTGTAGCTGGCCTGTGCCTTTGGATGACAAGGAGGTTTTGGGATCAGCTGAGAGAAGAGCCATGATGTCCTGCATAGCCTTACTTATCTGAACTCCAAACCTGTGAGAGTCCTGGGAAGGAAAAAAAGAAAAAAAGTATTGAGAAGTGAAAGGGAAGTGTAGAAAGCAGACAAACGTGTTATTGGGTACATAAATAAAACCACAGAGAAGGAAGAAAGAACATGGACAGAAGTGAGAAGTCAACCCCTCTTTAGAATGAAGAAGGGATGTTTAGCAAGTTTCAAAATAAAAAGAACAAAATGTTTATAGACACTGATCTCATACATTAATTTCAATTTCATTTCAAGGGTCCTTGGGTCCCAGCATTCATGTGGCCCCTTCTTAAAAATCACTAAACCCATTTATACAGTCTTGCCACCAAAACACACATTAAAAGCTCGGGGAAAAGGACACAACGTGTGAGGCATCCGAATGTCCCGAATTCCAGTCTGACTGCACAATGAGTGCGTTCTGCAAAACCAGAGGCTCATCTGAGGAACATTTCGGCCAGGGACCGGACTGACTAACAAAAAGTATGTCATGTGAAGGCCACATGATGAAAAACTGAATAGGCCTTAAAAGGTGCACATTAGTCTCAACTCCATGAACTGGAGGGCATAACAGACTGCTTTAAAACAGGACCGAGTTCTCGTTCCAAAACCCAAGTACTGTCAGAAAATGCTTAAATTTTTCTTGCATAAAGTGAATCAGACGAATCTCAACATTCTCAGAAAAAACAGGAACAAATGTTGTCATTGCTTTTTCCTGTCAGAGGTTGTGTTTTCAGGTTGTCTTGTCTTTCTGTCTGAGAAGACTCAGTCCAGACATTATGTCCTTTAATCAAAAAGACTGATTTCCCGATAAGCCCAGGGAAATCAAGGTTTCTCACTGTATCCTCAACCGGCCCTACCGTCACGTTTGCATCATGTAAACTGAGTATTTTAGGGATCCAAACATTTAATACTATTTAATTCTGTTTTATCAAGATTGTGCGCTTATTGTGAAAACTCCCGCAATAAGTTACCACTGTGAGGCTCGGTTCATCGTCGTGTTTTTGCCCCATTCGAAAAATGTTGATGCTTTTTTTTTTAATTACCAGCAAAACAGAAATATTGTTGATATTTTTTTGACTTTTCAAAGGAAACTTCCCAGGGTTTTATTCTTTTGTGAGTTGGGATTTATTTAAGCTTAGATACGAGCCTAAGATAAAAAAATTTTGTTCCCAAAACCCCCAAAATTTGAAGGTTTCTTAATTTCAGGTAACCCATTTTGAGCCAGAACTAACATTTAGGTCTGATACGAGTTGTGCCTGTGCTGTGGAAAGGAACCAAGTTGTCTACACTGATGATAAATTACAAAAAAAATAAATAAAATACAGCAACTTAGTGTATATGGAGCTAAATTGATGTCCTTAGTTTGCAGACTGTTCCCCTTTTCTCATCATCAGACACATACTTCACTGGAAATCCGATGCGGTTTTCCTCTGAAAAGGCCTTTCATCTTCTAGACTTTTTTTTGTTGCTGACGACGTCATCAAAGCTTGCTGCACACTTGGAATCAACCCACAGTCACATTAAGTGCGGAAAGATTTGGTATTGAGGCTCAGAATTGCGAGGATCACCAGGTAAAAATCAAATGGCTGTTTTTGGCATTTATTCTGAAATTTAAAAAAAAAAAAAAAAAAAAAAAAGATTTTAGATGAATGTGTGTTGACTATGAAGAGCTGATGATTAAAAAGGAAGTGAAAATGAGCGAAAGCGTACATTCTTCCCTTTCGTGGAACAATGGCCATACCCTGTATATATGACATCATAGCCTGTCTTATGAAATGATTCTGTGAAAATTCAGTGACAACTGTCATTTAAAACCACAAACCCATCCCAAACATGAAAAATCCTCCACCGTTTGTGGTCATGCTGATGTGTGATGTTAACCTTAGTCAAAGTGTTTGTTTACTGTGTAAATACAAGGATGAGAGGTGCACAAGTGTCAAGCTGGCTTCAAGCATGACATTTCAACTACACTGAACAAAAATATAAACGCAACACTTTTGTTTTTGCTCCCATTCCCCATGGGATGGACGTAGAGACCTAAAATTCATTCCAGATACACAATATAACCATCCCTCCCAAACAGTGGTCACAAATCAGTCCAAATGTGTGGTAGTGGGCACATCTGCTATATTGAGATAATCCATCCCACCTCACAGGTGTGCCACATCAGGATGCTGATCTGACATCATGAGTAGTGCACAGGTGTACCTCAGACTGCCCACAACAAAAGGCCACCCTGGAATGTGCAGTTTTGTCTCACAGCAAAATGCCACAGATGCCACAAGCAATGAGGGAGCGTGCAATTGGCATGCTGACAGCAGGAATGTCAACCAGATCTGTCGCCCGTGCATTGAATGTTCATTTCTCAACCATAAGCCGTCTCCACAGGCGTTTCAGAGAATATGGCAGCACATCCAACCGGCCTCACAACCGCAGACCTCGTGTAACCACACCAGCCCAGGACCTCCACATCCAGCAGGTTCACCTCCAAGATCGTCTGAGACCAGCCACCCAGACAGCTGCTGGAACAATTGGTTTGCACAACCAAACAATTTCTGCACAAACTGTCAGAAACCGTCTCAGGGACGCTCAACTGCATGCCCGTCGTCCTCATCGGGGTCTTGACCTGACTCCAGCTCGTCGCCGTAACAGACTTGTGTGGGCAAATGCTCACATTCGATGGCGTCTGGCACGTTGGAGAGGTGTGCGCTTCACGGATGAATCATGGTTCCCATTGTTCAGGGCAGATGGCAGCTGAGAATGTCCCAGTTCTTGCATGGCCAGCATACTCACCGGACATGTCACCCATTGAGCATGTTCGGGATGTGCTTGACCGGCGTATACGACAGCGTGTACCAGTTCCCACGAATATCCAACAACCTCGCACAGCCATTGAAGTGGAGTGGACCAACATTCCACAGGCCACAATTGACAATCTGATAGACTCCATGCGACGATGTGTTGCACTGCATGAGGCAAATGGTGGTCACACCAGATACTGACCGGTTCTGGGTCCCCAGACCCCCAATAGCGCAAAAAACTGCACATTCCAGGGTGGCCTTTTGTTGTGGGCAGTCTGAGGTACACCTGTGCACTACTCATGATGTCAGATCAGCATCCTGATGTGGCACACCTGTGAGGTGGGATGGATTATCTCAATATGGCAGATGTGCCCACTACCACACATTTGGACTGATTTGTGACCACTGTTTGGGAGGGATGGTTATATTGTGCATCTGGAATGAATTTTAGGTCTCTACGTCCATCCCATGGGGAATGGGAGCAGTAACAAAGGTGTTGTGTTTATATTTTTGTTGAGTGTATTTAAAGGATTGGAAGTCTGAAGGAGGCCATGTTTTTAAAAGTTGGATTTGGTTTTGGCACCATTTAGAGCAGCGGTCCCCAACCCCCGGACCGGCCCGTGAGTTGTTTGGCACCGGGCCGCTAGAGTTGAGGCTCGGGTGTGAAATTTATGGTTTTCATCATTAACTCAGTTTCCCTGGGTCTTTTCCTGTGTTGTAGTTTTTATTTTGAAAGAAATATTTATGCGTTACCATGGTGACCAGAAGAGCATCAAAGGGCAGACAGGAGGACGTCACTCTCACTGTTGTTGGCGCATTTCATTTTATTAGCAGCTTGACAGTGCTAATAAAGTTACTCAATCACACAGTTTTGGTCTTGGTCATATAATTTTATTTTGTTGTATCTGCGACACCTTAAAGGCCAGGCCATGAAAATATTGTCTGACATTAAACCGGTCCGTGGTGCAAAAAAGGTTGGGCACCGCTGACTTTGTGAGAACCAACTTCTAACTTGTACTGTAGGGACTTATCCAAAGGTCCATCTGAGCCAAGGAAAACTAAAAACTAGTCAGCATAAAACCAACACTTTAGGATTGACAGAGCCAAGATAAACATCCTGGCTTTTTGGGTCTGTATGCTGGGTTCACACAGTAAAACATCTTGTTTACAAATGTGTTACATGGGGTGGGACTACAGCTCAGGAGGTAGAGCAGGTCATCTACTGACTGGAAGGTTGGATCCAAGGGAGGAAATACTTCCAATTTAGTGAAGCACCTAACAGGCCAACACCCAGATCTGTTCAAAAAATTCAAGTTAAGCATGTTTCAGTTCAGAGTATGTTGTCCTGAAATGCACATCTCCATTGGGTTTGAGAAAGCTGACACTGCCATTGAGAAGTCAACAAAAATTTCTGCAATGGCTAACACCAAATGCTAATGCTATGCTACCATAAAAGCACTATAACACCAACAGGATACCATGGCAACCATCTTAACATTTCAGCTTGTGTCTTGTCATCAAAGCATGTTGTCAACATTTTAAATAAATGAGCAGCCACCGTGTCAATGTTTTAAAACGACTTAAACTTAAAGTTTAAATATGTTGTTATCAAGAATTCTACTGGTATTGGACACTGGAATACCAGTACTACCATTCTGGGATTTGCGATCTTCTCTTTCCAAGACTGTGCCAAGTTTAAAAGGCTTGAGAATATTGTCTGGTGTAAATGTGATTTCCTACAACAGTGTGTGATGTCTCTGAACTCCAAGACACGGAGACGTTACTTACAGTCTGACTGCAGGAGTATTTGGAAGACACGTGGAAGTTGACCATATCTTCACCCACGATGATGTATGAAACTCCATAACCATCGTCAGCAACCTGACATGACAGTGAAGACACGAGGTTTCGCGTTAACGCCTCACATACCACCCACCACAAATACATTATCTAGTCTCCTTGTCTTAAAAGATGTAAATGTGCCCACTCACAGGTCCAAAGCCCCCACCAAGCGAGATGAAATCCGGGTGGTTCTTCAGGTCGAACAGATTCATCTGCTGAACTGGAGTCTGACTGGTGGAGAGACGCCAAGGCTCAGACAGAACCTTTAATGAGGGATTGAGTGAGAAAAACATGGGGTGAAGCAGAAGCAGATGTGACCAGCTAGAAGACACCAAATTACACAAAACCTAATTATGATCTTTTGAGTGTCGCTGTGGTTAGCACTGTCGCTGCGGAGCACGAAGGTCCTGAGTTCAATTCCACCATCAGGCCGGGGCCTTTCTGTGTGAGTGCTGAAGATATGCGTAGCCTATTTGAGAGTTTAGAAATGTGTTGGAAGGTAGAATTATTGTAGAGACGCTGCCCTCGATGTAATAAAGGCCTGAGTGTGTCACGAATTTAGGAGTAGATTTCTAGGAGCCCCCCCCCCCCCAGTTTGAACTGAAAGTGAGACAAAGAGAAGTGAATGTTGAGTGGAAATTCCCAGGGGATACCTGGGTGGGAGTCTCAGTGTTTGCAGTTTGTTAACTCTGTTTTGTATGTGCTTTAAAGGAATTTGGTGGGTGAGGACATTACTTTTATGACCCCCAGGAAGTCACAGACATAGACACACACATCCACACTCACGTGTGCACACACATACACACAGGTACGCGCATACATTCACTCACATAGACATACGGGTACGCGCGCACACAGGCACTCACGTGCTCGTGCACATAGACAGTGTTACAACCCGGCTCAAAAGCCGCAACATAAAAAAGGAGATGAATACCAGAGTGTTAGTGAGAAGAGGCTTTATCTTAAAATGGCATAGCAGGTTGGCTCAAATGGCTGGTACCACCGAGGCAAAGACTAGTGAGCTCTCTGGGAAGCTTGCCTCAGGTGTGCTTTTATCCACACCTGACTAGGTGTGGTCAATTAGCACCAGCTGAACACACTGAGCAGATTAGAGGCGGCAGAGGGACGTAACAACAGACACAGTTTGCAGCACACCGTGGGGGTTTTATGATGGGGTCGCTCCTACAAAACTGTGTTTCACAGACAAAGGAGTGAAGATTTTGCAGAGGGACGGCCTGGCAAGTCTTCCCTTCTAGAAGATTGCATGCTTAAATGAAGATGAATAAAGATGAATAAAGTTTTTGTGAAAATGACTACTGAGTCCGGTGCCGTCTCTGGATGCCCGAGGAATAAAAGAACCGAGGTGAATGGTTGTCTGTCGCTATGTGTTAGCCCTGCAAAATGTCCAGGGTGTACCCTGCCCCTCACCCTGTGGTAGCTGGAATAGGCTGCAGCCTGGATGGAAGGACAGCTTTGCATTCTTGACTGATTATATACATCGACTCTTTATTGGATCAATATGGATTGCACAAAGGGAGCCAATAGTCATGTATTCATAATATGTTAGATATGCATCTTTAAAGCAGCTGATCAATGACACACTCCATTTTGTTGTTGCGCTCTTAATTGTTTTATGGTTTGTATTAATAAAACTGAGACCGTGTTAAATTTCTACATTTATGATATGAGCTCTCCAATCCATCAATAAGACTGTAGGGTCACCGGAAATCCTTTTTCTCTTTACTCAAAGCATGCTGTGTGCAGTATAACTGGAAACTAGAGCCTGAGGACATAACGTCATCAGGACAGTGTTCTGATCTGAAAGCTACATCCACACTTGGGCATATATGGGAGCGTTCACTGGCTTTCACTTTCTTCTGTCCACCTGACATCAGAGTCTTTGGTGTTTGTGTCTTGGTGCAAGTTTGTTTTGTCCAACAAGAATGCTGCTAAAGAAGTGCACGTCCATTTAAATCAATGCAATCTGTTTACATATGAAGACAGTCACGACTTTTCAAAGAGCTGAAACTCATTCGCGTTGGTCCCGTTTAACCTGTTTGGACTTTTAAACCAAACAGTGTATGAATATCAGTACATCTAAATGTAGCCATCCTCTGGAAAAGAGCCAAGGCTTACTTCTTTGAGGAAAGGCGACTCCACTCCCAAGTATTTGGAGACTACGTAAAGGCAGAAGAGATGTCTGTCGATTCCTGCTCCAGTCATAGCCATCCGATAAAGGTTCTGGTGCCTCTCAGAAGCCAGTTGGAAAAGGCGTCTGCATTCCTCCTCTGTCTGTCAAAGCAAACAAACTTCTGTCACGACCAGTCCTGTCCGTACTTAGTAGCACTTATGAACTTACTGCTGTGCTATGTGGGTGGATGTGTACACATGTTGCTCCTGCTGGACGATTTAACACATAATGACCAACAGTTTGATCCACACAGCTTACCAGCTGGATTTCTGTAGACCCACTCCAAGTGTTAAAAGGTGTGTGTGTGTGTAATTGCTGGTGAATACAGTGTAGTGCCCTGCAGTGTGTGTTCTACATACACTGCAGGGCACATTAACTTTCATGTTCACTGCTGCATGCAGAGAGGCGCTATGAACGGTATCCTTTCTGCCATTACCCAACTTGTTGACCTTAGGCCTACGGCTGAGGAACTTGAGCAATATTCCAATGTAGTTCTCACTGGTTCACTCAGCTAAGTTTGGACAGGCACCTTGAACACTGGCACTCTGCATTCGTTTTTATTTTTTCAACTTTAAGCTTAAAAAAATGAATAACAAGTATTTTAGTACTTCGGTACCTCTCCACTCTCCAGAGCTGTGATGAAAGCACAGCTCTCGTTGGAGCAGGAGCGCACAGTCTCTGTCCGGCCCTCCCTGAACAGACGGGTCATCGATGCCTCGTAAGTCAGACAAAAGCCACCGCGATCCTGGAAGCAGAAAAGTGAAAGCAGGTGGGGAGAAGTGGTTTGAAGCACTAAAAGCCAAACTGGACATGCTAGCTGATATGTGTGTGCGCTACAGATCTGTTCTGAATGGAGGATTTTTCCACTTTGATAATACAAAAAGAATATTGTGTTTCAATTGAAGAGGGAAAAAAGGGGGCAAAGCTTCCTTTGAAGGCTGGGAGATAACTACTCCAGGGATCAGGAAAGTCAATTTTGATGAAAGTCTACTATTATAAAGAAAATGGTTATTAAGGAGTTACACAGGACTTAAGGAATGAAAAAATCTCCACCTGATAAGCAGATTCACTAACACCATCAACACAAATATCCATCCTTAATGACAGGTCGTCTCATGGGAACACAGGAAGATTGAAAAGTTGCACAAACTGAATACAGGCCTGCAGTTGTGTTTTCTTGGCTTGTAAAGCCAGAGATTAACAAAACAATTCATATACAGGGTGTGTCGAAAAAAGTCTTTCACTATGTGGTACCCTGTAGTATGCCAGTTGTAAGCTGATCTGGATGAAGGCGTCTGGGCTGACTCGGCATTTCTTGATTCGTCCTTTGCCAAACTCTCTGAATGGAAACACGTGACAGTCGACATCATCTGCCAGCGCCTGTGCAACAGCTAGAGAGCTGCTGACCTGAGCCTGAACCTGAAACACAGAGAATCACACTGCAAAATTAGCATTGCGTGTAGAGCAGGGCGATATGGCCAAAAATATTTATCACGATATATATTTGAAAATTTGCGATAACGATATAACCGACGATATAATTGATGCGAGACAAAATACAACTCCACAACATTACTAGCGCAAAAAGACAACCTTCCATTTATTTTCACTTAAACAAGAAGCTGGTTTTTATGTACATTAAAGCTTTATAAAAATGTAACAGTGCAAATGCAAATTCCTTGCTGAACGTTTAACCCAAAGGCATTTCCAGTAGAAATGGGCTGACATATCCTGAGCATAACCATGTATAATATCCACTGAAGTTAAAAAGAGGTGCTTTGCAACATTAAACTGCAGTGTGCAGTACGTATTTTTTGGACCATAAGGTGCACGGGATTATAAGGCACATTAAGCGAAACAAAGCAGTCAGATAAATCAAACTTTATTAAACTCATTCTTCTTGCTTCCTCCACTTCTGTACCTTTGATTCATTAATGTTGAATTCTCTGGCAGCTGATCTATTCCCATGTTGTTGCAGTATATTAATGACTAACCTCGTATTGTGGATGGATTATCTCAGTTGTTCTCCTGACTGAAGTTTGGTCCGTTTACAGCATCCTGCCATGCGATTGCATTTGTCTCTAACCATGAGGAACCTTCACGTTAACTTTTATAAGTGGAAAAGTGTTAGTGTTCGTCCTCCAGCTTCACTGTTTATGTTATGCTAACATAGCTGTGTCGCTAGTGATCACGTAGCACATCATTATATACCAGCTAGCCCAACTTCAGTAACCCTACAAACGTCACCACTGTTTAGTTTCCTGTCTTCATTTATGTTGGAAGTGATAGCAGAGCTGTACGTTTGAATTTTTTCAGAAATCTCTCAGTCAGAACATGCAATATCATGCTTAGGTAACTAGCGAAACTAGCGAGCTAACTTCCGCTAGCTTCCTGCTAACTTCTAACTCCGTTAAATGTAATAACTTTTGTTTTCATGGATGCCTGGAAGTTAAACTTCATAGTTACACCTGGTAAAGCAGCAATGCTGATCGTTTTATTAAAGATGAAATAATTTAGACAGTTTTCAACTCTCAGTGATGCTGCAGTGTTGTTTGACCTGAAGTCAAATATACGGAGTTTGGGACCCAGATTACTCCCAGATTTAAGAGCATCTTAGTCCGACAAATACGACAATAACAACGGCCGCTTGCATGTTCTGCAAAAAAATGTGCTTTGTTGTGTATCTGACGGACAAACACCAAACCAGTTCCACATCATGGAAGTTGCACCATTTTTACAAACCAATTCTGGTTCCTCAACAGTCGGCCATGTGCGTATGAAAACAAAGGCACTGCGCATGCGCGTTTTACTCCCATTCTATCGCGATATTTCATTTTCCTATCGTTGCCTAACATTATACCGGTATTACCGTGAACGGTATAATATGGCCCAGCCCTAATTGCGTGACAAGATTTTGAGTGAAAGTCAAAAAGCCCCAGATGTTGTCGTGCAAATCAGTTTACAGCTGCCATACAAGGCAACACCCTTTAAAAGAACGCACACATTTGAGCAAAAACCCAGTACAGTCTGGTTTCTTACCAATTCTGTATAGAAAAATTTTTCTCTAGATTACAGTGGTGAAAAGACCACAGCAGATAAAGGTGGAAGCAGTTTTGTGTTTTGTCCATTTCTAGTGAAAGCTAAAGACTGAAGGAGTGAGCAGAGGTCAAACAGAGCCTGTATCCATAACTGTACAAAATGAACAATTCCAAAATTGTTAAGATATTATGAGATATGTCTGAAAGTTCTCAGTCATCCCGGTCATCGTAGACTTCTGTTTGAAAGAGGCACTTACTCTCTTTCCTCCACTTCTGCCAATGTGCACAAACCTGGACTTCCTTTTATGAGGCCACATATAACATCTGTTATTCCAAAATGTGGGCCTGTTGAAATCGGTGCTGATTTTTTTTCAGTGGTTTACCAAAAATTAATACAATACAGTCACAGAAAGAAAAATAACAGTACTTTGTCAGTTTCAGCCTTGTTTAAGATTAGTGTGACAGATTGAGATGTACAGTGATATCTGCAGAGTCTTTGACATCAGTTGGTCCAATGTTAACTTCCATCTTTGTCAAAGGAGCTTGCAAAGAAAAGCGTCTGGACTTCTTTAAGTTGCTTGAAGACGTTTCACCTCTCATCCGAGAAGCTTCTTCAGTTCTAAGGTCAAATGGTGGAGAGTCCCAGATATAAACCTAGTGGGAGTTTCCCCCCCACAGAGGGACAAAAGGACCCCCTGATGATCCTCTAATCGCCTGAGCCAAGGTGGGAAACTGGGCGTGGGTCCCAATCAGCCAGAGTTTCGGGTGTGTTCATTGTGAAACCTGGCCCCACCTTATCATGCGAATTCCTGAGGTCAGATGGCCCAGGATGTGAGTGGGCGTTAAGGCGTCTGGGAAGGGATCTCAAAACTGGATTATAGATGGCAGAGAGTTGGTGTCGTAAACCCCCGCCTCTGTTCAAAGATGGTCGCTCACAGTGGACATAGACATCTTTGTACATTTTCTTCTGTAGATGAATTACAAGACAAAGCAACGCCTACTTGACTCCACAGTGTGTCGAGGTCACTCCACTGTAGCTACAGTCCTATTCCTGTCCTCACCGGATGAATTTATATTCCTATTCAGGTGGAACGTGGGTACTAGCTCACAGTGTGAGATGCTCGAGAATTTACTCCGGTGTCCCGTTATATTATAGATAGCAAGGAGTTTATTAAACTTCACCGAAACAATCTTCAAACTTCATTATTTTTAGTTAGCACATACCTTAAACACTTAAAGCTGTAAGCTAATGATATATAAGAGCAGATGCTGCTGGTGCAATAAGCTGTACGTTTTACGTCCAATGGATGATGATCTGATTAGTCGACTAATCGCAAATATAATCGGTGACTAGTCGACTATCAAAATAATGGTTTGTGGCAGCCCTACAGCCCACACCTACAAACAGTCAGACTCCAACCTCCACCATGGCCAAGACCAGAGAGCTGTCTAAGGACACCAGGGATAAGATTGTACACCTGCACAAGCCTATCTCAAACAGGCAGGAGTTTGGTGAGAAGAGATCGACTGTTGGAGCAATTATTAGAAAATGGAATAAAAACAAGACCACTGACTATTTAAAACAATATCAATACCCATTATCTATGACATACTCCTACATGTTTGTGTAATCCATGTAAACATCTGTCATGCCCTTATCTGCTTTACTTCCTGAAAGAAAAAAAGAGAACAAAATGACTCAACAGAATACAGCACTGTCTCCTTAAAAGTAAATACTGCCAGGAGAGAGAGTCACTCTGGCAGAAGTTTATGTTCCAAGTGCTTCTTGTTGATTTTAATGATGTTGAGGCCAGAAGTTGGAGGACCAAGTGAATGTTGGAAAGAATAAGCAGCAGCCTTTACGCTTCTTTCAGAAACCAAGTCTTTCCTCTTTTTACTGACTGTATGTGTTAAGACAAGGTCACTTTTATATAGAAGCAATTTTTAAAAAAAAAAAACAAGAAAAACCATGGCTAAGTACACAGGCCACTTAGAGCTTTTCAGAGTGCTTCACATTAAAAGGTTCATTAACAAACACACGACACACACTCATCTGTGGACGCACAGACATAAACGTTTCCGATATTTTGGTTTACAAGGTTACAAGACTCAGCTCACAGCTAGGGCTGGGCCATATCATACCGTTCACGGTAATACGGTGTAATGTTGGGCAACGATAAGTAAATGAAATATCGCGATAGAATATGGGTAAAACACGCATGTGCAGTGCCTTTGTTTTCATACGCACATGGCGGAAAAAGCATTTCGGCGACGGAGAATGTGAAGGGCGAAAGCAGATCGTTGAATGAAACCAGAAGTGGTTTGTAAAAATGCTGCAACTTCACTGGTGTGGAACTGGTTCAGCTTTCGTCAGATACACAACAAAGCACTATTTTTGGTAGCGCATGCTAGCGGGCCGTCGTTATTACCGTGTTGTTTGGAAAATACGGCACACTTAAAATCAATCCTTTGATTTTTCTGAAAGTCGACAGAGCCCCTTATAATCCCGTGTGCCTTATGTATGAACTCTGGTTGTGTTTACTGACCTCGAAACGATTTTATGTGCACGGCGCTCGAAAATCTGTCAAATGTTTCAGTACGACTTTGCTAAGCTACGAAGCCGCACCGCTTGATGGATTGTCGGAGCATTACAGTGATACGTACTGTGCTTCAACATAATATTACCGTATTGTGTGTGTATAACCTCTTTAAGTTTTGTGGATATTACACTTGGTTATGCTGAGGATGTGTCGGCCAGTTTCCACTGGAAATGCCTTTTGGTTAAACTGTCAGCGAGGAATTTGCACTGTTACATTTTTATATAACTTTAATGCAGATAAAAAACAGCTGCTTGTTTAAGTGAAAATACATTGATGGGTTTTTTTTGCACTAATAAAGTTGTGGAGTTGTAAAGTATTTTGTCTAGTATCAATTATGTCATCAGTTATATGGTTATCGCAAATTTTCAAATGTATATCGTGATAAATATTTTTGGTCATATCGCCCTGCTCTACTCACTACGCAGATATGTCTGTACATGGAAAGAGTACGCTTGAGTGGGTAATCAACCTCATCCACACAGGCAAGATCACGGAAAATCAATTTCCAATGTGCAATTCAAACATGGCAAACAAACAGCTGGTGTATACTCTAATTGACAGTTAAGACTGAATACTCATTTGTATTACTTGTAATACTTACTTCTCTAGGAATCAATAACCAGGATATAACCAGGACAAGCAGGATGCACACGCACACACACGTGCGCGCACACACACACGTGCGCGCGCACACACACGTGCGCACACACACACACACACACGTGCGCACACACACACACACACACGTGCGCACACACACACACACACAGGATTTCATTTTATCACTGAATACATTTCAGGATTGATGAGACAGGCTACCAGTTTGGATGACAGCCTCACCACAGTGCTGCTGTTTGAGCTCCAGTTCTGCTCATTTCTAGTGGAAACCATCCAACAAACCCATATGGAAAAGATATATATAAATCTTATAAAGTTTGTATCTGTCTTGTGTGAAACTTGTATGAAAAGCATACAAGAGTGAAAACAGATATAAGATCCCTTGAAAAATTATATAATGAAACTTGTATGTTTTGGATACTTACTAAAACAATGTATGAAAGTAATGCGAAAGTGGCCACTTTCATGAGTAATCTCATATAAGTTTTTACTATTTCTTTTCTGTATGGGAACCAACATTAGCTGACACTAAAAACAAAAATTAAACAAATAAAATAAAAATGTGAGCATAAGTACAGAGTCCTGTTGCCTGCGCCAACAACAATTTAATGACACAGTTGTGGACTATTTAAACTGTCTGAATGAAATGCATTCAAAGCACAGTGGCTTGGACCTTCCAAGCCACAGCGAGATGCAGAGTTAGCCAAGACCCAAAGCACAAACATATGTACACACTCATGCAAAAAGAGAGATTTGACACGACTGAGGTTGAATGATTTGGAGAAGAGAGAGAGAAGGAAAAAAAGGAGACTAAAGGAGATTAAAAACACTCCTCCACTCCTTACAGATGCCCGCCCACTGAGTCAGTGATAACACAAACCGAACCCAAAACTGGGGAGATCGAAACTGTAAGAGCGGGGGATATTCCAGTGACTTAATACAAGAAAATAACAACATGAAAACACCGAATTCTGTCATCATTTGTTGGATCTTTCATGGAAAGACTGCGTTATCAAGAAAGCATGCTCCCTGTCCTCTGTACTTTCACCCAGCACATGAAATGTCCCACCAGAGACAAAACTTTGGACTTATGGTATACCCTGTAATTAAGTAATCTGCCGTGTTCAGTTGAGTTCTCACCCTACTGACTTGGATATTGTGGGAATGTTTAGCTTATTTTAGAGTTTAGGAAAGTGTTAGAAGGATATAGAATTAGTGTAAAGACACTGACGCTGCCCTGGATGTAAAAAAAGGCCTGAGTGTGTCATACGCTTAGGAGTAGATTTCTCGGAGACCCTGCCCCAGTTGAACTGTGAAAGTGAGACAAAGAGAGGTTAATGTTGAGTGGAAATTCCTCAGGGCATGCCTGGGTGGGAGTCTCAAAGTTTGTAACTAAATAACTTTGGTTTGGAAGGGAGATGGACTTTTATGACCCTCAGGAAGGCGCGTACATAGAGATATACGCACATAGTGCTTTAACTGTTACGCCCACACATCCACACGCACACTCACCTGCACTCACATACACACAGGTACGCGCATACACTCACTCACGTGCTCATGCACATAGACACAGACACAGAGTTTGCAGCACACCGTGGGGGTTTTATGATGGGGTCGCTCCTACAAAACTGTTTCACAGACAAAGGAGTGATTTTGATTTTGCAGAGGGACGGCCTGGCAAGTCTTCCCTTCTAGAAGATGCATTGTTAGAGTGAATTGTTAAATGTTTGTCATTTTTATGTTTACCATTTGTACATTGTTTTAAGGAATTCTTTCTGTCCTCCCCTCCCCAGATTCTTAAGATTCTGGGAGGGGGGCGGTAGTGTTTTTTATCACAGGAGCATCCTTGTGAAGATCTGTTTGATGTTGGTAAACTTCCTCCCCTTTGTATGGCTTCACTGTGTTATCTAGGGTGAACCATCTAGGGTGTGGGGGAGACTACCCCCTTTATGACCAAGGATGTTCCTCCTGCTTTTACACACACACACACACACACACACACACACACACACACACACACACACACACACACACACACAATGCTTTGTCTTAGAACCAAGGGGGCGTGGCTTTGTTCTGACGTGTTTTATGTGAACTGTCTCTCAATAAAAGGCAGCAGGAGGAGGTCAGATCTGGAGGTCATTTTCGTGGTGGACACAGACGAGGCCTCATTGCGCAAATAATCGATCGATCGACTGTCTTGTTTTCTTCATGATGAATAAGTCTCTAGAATTAGCGGGGCTTGTAGAAACACAGACCCAACATGCATGCTTAAATGAAGATGAATAAAGATGAATAAAGTTTTTGTGAAAATGACTACTGAGTCCGGTGCATCTCTGGAGGCCCGAGGAATAAAAAAGAACCGGGGTAAAACTGATTTCCCAACAGTTTATGAGCAGATGTTTTATAGCGAATGAGAACGCAGGAAGCCCGATAAGGGGCAGGTCTTGGGAAGTGTTAAATTTCTACCTACTCCCAAAGCTTTCACTAAAACTGACACTGCAGACTGCACCAAGTTATGAATTATCCATCATCAAAAACCAACTCATGACCACTATACTTTTCATATCCAAAACGAAACCAAAATTCCAGGCAAAGGCTCAAATATTATGTACAAGCTGCCGCTACCACAGAAAAACACACTTTAAGTTGTCTAGGCTGGTGGTATTGTGTTGTGAAAGGGAGATGAAGAAAATCCCCGCCCGTTTCCTCATGCTTATTTGGCTTCAGTGGGATTTTTCCATTATAGGAAAACACCTCAGTCCCCAGAATGAGAGCATGTGTTCTTGACAAACATTTCCACTAACCAATACAAATACAGAAAACCAATTAGACATGTACTGTACCATACAAACGTGACACATTCCTCACCACTGTATTTTTAATCTTTTCCTCCCTTTGTCTAGTTGACTGTGCACTTTGTGGATGAATGAATAAGATTCAACCTGCAATCAGAGCATTTCTCAAAAGACAAAACAAAAAAAAACAACCAAAAAAGTTAAAAACTTTAAAAATAAAATGAACGAATAACATCTGTCTACACCCTTAATCACCAAGAAGAACAACTTTTAGCCAATCTAGTCAGCTGTCCTTATCCCTTGCCTCTGAGCTTTGTGCACGTGAGCACATGTAGGTGTGGCACTAAATGATTAACACGTCTTCCATAAAACACTGAACCCTCTTGTGCTGCAGTCTATTCTAGTGCACAATCAACAGATTTTATGCACTAAACGGGAAGACGCCACTGCAGAACTAATAACACTAATGTATCACTAATATCACACTAATGTTATGAGTAGACAAAAGACCCACAGACTCGCATTAATGTTTCAAAAACAACTGCGCATTGTGTGACATCGGTTGGAGCTACCGTATTTTTTGGACCATAAGGCACACCGGCTTATAAGGCACATTAAGCGTCTCTCTCTCTCTCTCTCTCTCTCTCGCAAGCCCTGGTCACATGACCTCAGGGACCTGCTGGGAATGTATGGATGCAAAAGTTCACTTATATATGTTGGTGCTTGTCTATGCAGAGCCCTGAAAGTCAAGGTCAAAACCTTAAACTGGATCCTGAATTTAACGGGGAGCCAGTGTAGCTGAATCAGCAGGGGTGTGACATGGGAGTACTTGGAGGACTTGGTCAGAAGCTTTGCAGCAGCGTTCTGGACAACTTGCAGACGCTCCAAATAGGCTTTACATAAACAAGTAAACAAAGAATTACAATAATCCAGACGAGATGAAACAAATGCATGAATGACAATTTCTAATTCGGAGCAATGGGACTCAGCAATGTTTCTCAAGTGATAAAAACAGGAGCGAACCAAAGATTTTACATGAGGATCCAAAGTCAGAGCTGAGTCAATACTAACACCAAGGCTCCTGATAGACGGTTTGGCAAATGTAGCAAGTGGACCCAAGTTTTCCATAACACAAGGTAAATGGTAGGGGTGCAACGATATTCGTATCGATATTGAACCGTTCGATACAGTGCTTTCGGTTCGGTACGCATATGTATCGAACAATACAACATTTGTAATTTATTTTATCAACTTTCCTTCTGACGATGCTGTCTGTGTTGAGCGCTCAGTGAATCTGCGTTCGACTACTCCGCCTAGGCTGCACTGTCGAGCGCAGATTCACTGAGCGCTCCACACAGACAGCATCGTCAGAAGGAAGAGCGCAGGGCACCTCCCCCACCCTCATTCAGATCTGGCGTTTGGAATTATTTTGGTTTTCATGTGACGTATGACCCTGAAGGTAAGCGAGTCATGGACTAAAGTAAAACAGTATGTTGGATGTGCCACGCAATGCTCAATTACATGGGTGGGAACTAGTGTGTTAGCGCAGTTAGCTCGTTAACGTGTTGGCCGTCTAGCCCCATGCACGGGGCGATCGGCGGTAGCTCGTTAATGGAGATTTGCCGTGTTGTGGCGTTAAGGTCATTTCAACGAGATTAACCTGAAAGCACTAGTGGGAACACAACGAATATGACTGCACATTTACGCCGACATCATCCTAGTGCAAAGACAAAAACAACAAGCATGCTACTAACTTTAGCCGAGTCATTTAGACAGCTGTTAGCACATGATTCTCCTTATGCTGCTGAGAATATAGCCCAGAAGAAGCGGATAGTATAGCTTTTATTTTGGAAAGAGACATTTCTCTGTAATAAACTCTCTTTTCCAAAGATGAGTGATTCCTCAATCAGATACAGGGCTTGCAATATCGCTAGCCCGACGTCCCGGGGCTAGCGATTTTTTCAGTCGGGCTACCAAAATCTATCTCTGCCCTGCCCGTCGGGCTATTGTAGGAAGGAAAAATATATGTCAATGCTTTTGCATTCTTTCAGAAATGTAGCTGGGTAATTATGTCATTGGCATCGGTGAGCCACTGTCAATATGTGACATATTGAAATCACGTTTGAATTTGCGCTTGTTTTTTGCTTTCACTTTGCAATCGTGCGAACTGTGTATAGAGAGCGACAGCACTGATCTGTGAGTGATGATAATTTGTGCACCAATTCCTCTGACATCGTCTTATTAATCGTTAGCTTACTATGCAAACATGACAAGTGAAATCTCCCGCAGCTTAAACATGTGAGAGGTTGATCGCGCAGAGAATCGCTGAGCTTATGTGAGTGTGTGT
Organism: Maylandia zebra; assembly: GCF_041146795.1. Lineage (NCBI taxonomy): Eukaryota > Metazoa > Chordata > Actinopteri > Cichliformes > Cichlidae > Maylandia > Maylandia zebra. The sequence goes on from NC_135170.1 coordinate 5,142,508, forward strand.
GTAAAAGCAGCAGGATTTATATTTGACTACGATGACCTGGATGACTGAGAACCTTCACAGACAGATATATATTTTAGTTCTGCTGAGCCAAATAAGACCGGTCAGGGTGAAGAAGTGACAGCCAAAGAAAAGCTTACCACAAAACGGAAAAGTTATGACAAATCAGACTATAAGGCAAAAAGAAAGTGCAGCTTTATGGTTTCATGGACAAAAGAATTTCTGTGGCTGCAATATGACGAGCTAAATAACCAGGGCTGCACATAAGTGGTCCGCAGGTGCGCATTCGCTGTCAAAATAAAAAACACGCACAAGGGTTAGGGTTAAATTTAAAAACTGTACTTTTGAGTTAAAATATATATTTATAATTTTAATAAATGACAAATTAAAAAGGCATGAACATTTTTTTTGTATCGAAAAAATATCGAACCGTGACACCAAAGTATCGAACCGAACCGTGAATTTTGTGTATCGTTGCACCCCTAATCAACGCGTATATTAAAATCCCCGACTATAACCAGTCTGGACAGCTTCGAAGTCGAGGATAAAAAGTCACTGAACTCCTTTAAAAACATACCGTTTAGGCCAGGTGGACGATGCACTACAGCGCAGTAGAACAGTCGCTCCTTATACTGTAGATTTTTCTATAAGAAGACAATCTGACTTAGTTGAAAGTCAGGTTAAGCAAGACCTACTTAGAGTTTACAGAAGTCTTCAGGAAGAGGTTCTTATCCATGTCTGTGTGTGATTTTTAAGACATGCAGATAACACAGTAACTATTATCTCAATGAGTATAAAATGGAATTACTACTGTTTAAACATCAAATTGGTTGCTGGGAAAGGATAAGACCTGTTACATCATGCTTTCATTTTACTGCGATGTTTTCAGTTCCTTTTAACCTGCAGTAGTTTTGAGGACTAATTATTTTGTGCGTCCTAATTTCCATCCGTGGCAGCACTTTGTACACTAAAAATAAATAATAGGATGCAGTTTCATGCACCTCCTGCTATTGAATAATGCGCTGGGCTTGCTCTGTCAGGATGTCAGTGGGTGGGGGAGACATTGTGGAATAAAATATAGGTCAGCTTTTCTCCAACAGAAGATTTATGTGTTGCTCATGAACGTAGTCACTGCTGCAGTCCCAAAGTGGAGCCACAGGTCTTACAGAAGAAGGCTTAATGGCGTCTGAAATCCTTCAATTGTTTCCGCTTCCGCTGACAACAATTGACATTGTCATAGCTGTGAGTGTTGCCACGGCCCACAATATCTTTTACTTTATTCAAACACTTGCAAAGGCAGAGGGAGCAGTACAGAAACACTGTTTTAATGCTAGCATGGAGAAACTTGAACAAAGTTCATAAAAACAAAAAAGAAAACCAGAGTGAAAACAGCTCAAGGAAAGAGGGCAGCAGAGTTGTTCGATACTTCGCGACCCTTGAGCCCTCACTGCTGAATTGCACCTGCCTTCCTCCCACCCTGTTGACAGCATTTAGCACCATGACAAGTATCATTTTGAGCTAAAAAGCTTCTGCTGTGGACGTAACCTCACAGCTTAGACGGTTTGGGAGTGAGACCGGAACTCTTTCTCAAAATGCAAAGTGACAGTTGAACTGGAAACGAACCCATGCTAACACAATTATTAGCATATCAGTAGAATAGAGTAGTTAGGTTTGTGGTTGAAACCTCAAACTGTTCCTGTGTGAAGTTTGCCTGCTCTCCCTGATGACCTGACTGGAAAGCAGTAGGAAATCTCCCAGTTCAATTATAACTCGCTTCAGTGACAGTGAAAGTTATAGTTTAGAATAGTTTCACTCAAGTCCTGATGAGGAAGATGGGGTCATTAATTGCACCATCGGTTAATGTTGTGGGATAGAATTAAAATTCACCCCTCAAACTGCTGAGCTGGTCTTATACTCTGACAGTGCTCTCGCTGTCAGCCAAGGGCTCAGTCACGCAGGCCTAGAGACTGGTTAACCACCACCTGGTAATCTGACTGCAAGTGAAAAAAAATGCAAAAAAAATCCCTTACAGATTTCAGGATAATATTCTTCAACACAAAAACGCTGCAGAGAAGAACGGAACATGATCAAGAAATGCCAAAGCCAACCCAGGACTGTTCCAAATGGAAAGACATTCAATTTCATAGAAATCATCTATGTCCACTGTGAACGACCATCTTTGAACAGAGGCGCTGGCTTACGACACCAACTGTGTCTCTATAATCCAGTTTCGAGATCATTTCCCAGACGCCTTTATGCCCACTCACACCCTGGGCCTTTTGACTTCAGGAAATCATATGATGGGGTGCGGCTAGGTTTCACAGTGAGCTCACCCGAAACCCTGGCTGACTGTGACCTACACCTCTTTTCACACCTCGACTTGTGCGATAAGGTAGAGGATCAACGGGGGGTTTATGACCCTCTTGGGGAGACACTCCACCATTTGACCCTAAAACTGAAAGCTTCTCAGATAAGAGGTGAAACGTCTTCAAGTAACTTCAAGAAGTTCAGATGCCTTTTTTTCCAAGCTCCTTAGACTATGATCACCTGCATGACGGAGAACCTTCACAGACTAAACAGTGAGACTTAAATCACATCTGATGTACATCAGACTAGAGTCTGTAAGGGCAAGATGGTCTAACATGGTGTCAAGACTACGTGCATACATCGTATATACACACGAGATTCCAGCGAGTTACGTTGCCCTATCTTGAGACAAGTGAGGGCAGTTTCACACTAATCAGACACACACATCTTGCCCAGCATTCCTACCTCTGCCGGGATGTTCCAGACAAGTCTCTGAGGTTGGGGTAGAGAAGGCTCCACATCACCTTTACAGTGGCCGTCCTCGGTGTAGCCTAGCTGGAAGGCATCTGTGGCCAGCGTGTACTGGAGGAAAAAATAATAGTGAAGGAAAAGATTATTGAGACTTAGTATGAGAGTTAGCACAGCCATACTTGCAAAAATGTACCCCTTTATAAAAGGGGAAAAAAGGTTTTTTTTAATGGACGACACAAAAATAGAAGAGAGATGATGAGTGCTTGAAAACTCAGCATAAGCATTTTTTAAGTTGCTGCTAATGCACTTGATTAACTGATTATCTACAATTGTTAACATTAAATGTTACATTTCATGACAGCCCAATTACAAAAAGACGGAACTAATTTTTGGAAAAGTTGCCAGGACGAAGTCTGTTCTCTCTAAAGAGCAGAGTTAGGTTTGCAACACTGCATCAAACAAACCACAAAATCTGTGACAAGCTGGACTTATTAAGCCAGAATCAACAGCGCAACATTTGGAAACCTTTTATAGACAGGAAACTACAGAAAGTCTAGAGTTTTTGGATTTTCAGACTAAACCAGATAACAATGGTAAGACCCTTGTGCATAATTCAGGCTAGCTGGCAACATCAAAGCTTAACAAATGAACTCAAGGATCGAATATTTCTTTATCACTGGCCAAAAGAAGAAGCTACTTAAAGTAGAATATTTAAAATGAGCTCAGACAAACATGATGCATTCATGTGTATGTGATATACACATGAATGCACTCTATTCTTTTCAGCTGCCCGGATCATTGGCTGCAGCTAACCCTCTCTATTCCAGCACACCAACCGCCTGCACGTCCTCCTTTCACTACATCCATGAAGCTCCTCTGAGGTCCTCCTCTTCTCCTCCTGACTGGCAGCTCCATATTTAACATCCTATATTCAATGTTCCCTCTAATTTTTCATGTGTGTGAGCGAACACACAAACTCCCTGAGCGTCCCTTGGACCACTGTGAGCGACAGCAGACGTGTGCACTGTGGTCACGCCAGCATCCAAGTTACATGTTTATTAAAATAATCAAATTACAGCGTTTACATTTATGTTAGACGACTTTTAATTAACTGCTTTAGCCCACTTACAATGAAAATGAAAATAAATCTTCTTCATGACCTGTGTAGCATGTTAACACTATTGGAAGTAAAAATTACTTGAACTCCAATTTTGAAAACATTACCTAAAAATGCAGCCAAGGCGTTTTTTTAAACAAACATTTCAAACTATTTACAGAACAATCAGCTGTAGATTTGATTCCTGTCCACTATGAGATGAAGGAGAACATCAGCCTGATACCTGCAGGCCTGACAGCAGCAGATGTATCACTGCTGTAACACCTGTAACACTCAGCAGTCGCCTCATTGTTCTGACACACAACAACACTATTGACTACACTACACACTCACTACACACTAACTACACAAGATTTGTACTAAAAGTCACAAATCTCTCACATCTCAAAACACTGCCGTCACTCCTAAAACTTCCCCCTCCCTAAACAACATGTTGCTATATCATTTTTTGATTGGTCGACATGGTACATTTTTCCACCAGTAGGAAAGGCTGGGTTTTTTTCGAGCGTTTTCCTTATAAAACGCCGTTTTTACCGTTTCTTCCCGCAGTAAATATAAACAACGACAGTATTCAGGAAGAAAACCAAACATTGCAGATATTTTATCATAACTCTGGTTTTACGTGGCCGATCAACACAATTTAAAAATATAAAGTCCACACTTTCTCCATCAGTTGTTCCGTCTGTCCTGCTCACATCTCCAATGGTTGTACACGTTGTCATTAACGTGGCTTCACTCCACATCAGCCGCTTTGCTAAAACACCGGTGTGGGCACATAAGGACGCTGTCATATCCTGTCAACCACGTTGATTGGCTGCGTATATACGAATGTGAATCGCATTATTGGCTGGACTATGGGATAAGGTGGCATCGTTCTGATCCCATACAGGAGCAGCCAGTCACTGACTAACACTGCAAAACAGGATTGTTAAAGTTTTAACTTTAATTTCAGTTCAGGTTAGATTTTTTTTTGTGCGCAACGCAGATTTTCTGTGCGCAGAGACGTGCCAGCAGTGCGCAATCAGAGAGTAGCTTAGAGGGAACATTGCTTATATCTGATATATCCACCATCTCTCCCCTGCACATGTCCAAAGCATCTCAGCCTTTCCTCCAAAATGCTCGACCCAAGCGGTTCCTCTGACGTACTCATTTCTAAATCTGTCCAATGAAAATTCCTCTTTTGGTACCCCATCATACGCTTTCTCAGTGCAGCTCCTTCTGACATTCTCCACCATCCACCATCAAACATGCAGTTTAAGGTGCTCTTTCTCAGCGTGAAACCATACTGCTGCCTAAAGATAATCTCTGCTCTCCTCTCTTCTTAACCCAGGGTTAGAAATGTTCATTCTTAAACATCATCATGTAACTGAAACACAGATTTCTGCAGTCTTAGTAGTTTTGCTTCTTATATCAAGTCAGATTAATAAATGCTGCTAATATTATCAGATAGCATGTTTTAGTCTTGCTTTTATCTCACTGTGGTAAAAATGGTGGGTGTTGAAGGCCATTAGTTCAAGTCTGATTGTGTCCCTGTAAGTGTCACTTCCTCTTTGCTGTGCTTTCTAAGATAATACTGTAACACAATCAGATTCTTTTAACACAGCCAGTTCCTGGAACTGGCTCCATCTGGAACTTTCAACTTGCAGCTGTGCTATCCCTGTGTGATAAATGCATGTCAGCACAAATTCAGAAATAAGACCAAGGATCACCTCCCAAAGGTGCGCTACAGTTGGTGCATCAGCCCAGGAGTGCTCTGCATTCAGCCCACTCTTCCCATTCTTGTAGATCACAACGGAGAAGGATTTATCAAACCACCTGGGAGAGGAGAGAAGATAAAGCATAAAAGGAGATGCGTGTTGCCACAGCTTGTGTAAAGGACACCCGAGTCGAGTCGCAGATGCAGAAATAAGAATCCTGGCTTTAGACCAGACAAAACAGATTGGAACAGGGCAGGTCTATAACCAGTGTCACAACAATGATACCGATGCCATGCAGATATGAATCTTATTTTTCCTTGTATTCTTAAAACGCATTTAGTTTAGACAACTACCCTGTGAGACAAACTGCTCCACGCACCATCCCCCACACAGAAAGCTTTAAATCTGTCAATCCTTTCTGTCAAGGTTTCCTGTGTGGAGTCCAAATCAGCCTCAGGTGTTTGTTTGTCTGTAGCTGAATTTCAATGAAGAAAGTAAAGGATTAAATAAAGGATTCATCACAATCCTTTATTTTTACATGTCTGATAGTGGTTTTTGTCACCATCACAAACCAAAGGAGAATCCTTGGCAGCCTGAGGCCTGTGAGAAGTGGAGTAATCACAGACATGTTGCTGCGGAGGAATGTTTCTGTGACCTCAGTCCTGAACTCCTAGTAATGCACATTTATTCTCCAGAGATGTAATTATTAATTGAATCATAAAGATGATGTAAAAGGAAGCTGAAATTGCCACTAGGTTGTAATTGATAGTACGTTTATATTTTAAGTCTGTGGAAAGATGTCATTCTAAATAAAGAAATTACAAAACAGCTTGCAAACCAACCATGACATCTTTCCACAGACTTAAAATATAAACGTACTATCAATTACAACCTAGTGGCAATTTCAGCTTCCTTTTACATCATCTTTATGATTCAATTCTGTCATAATCAATTGAGTCTGATTTTGCTTTTCAAAATGAAAACCCAATATGTGTTGAAAAAGCAATTTTCATTTTTAAAACATTCTGAAATAATTGAAAGAGTATATCACATATGGACAAATTCGACGGGCCATTAATTTGAAAGGCGAAATCAGACCAACATGAAATTTACATGGTTTTACTGTCGGGTTGGATACTGTTGATCTAAAGTGGAATTATCCTGTGGAAACAGCATCTTTCAATTTAAGAGCATTTTGAAATCGTTAAACGAGTAGGTCGTCTATGGGCAATTTGAAAATACTTTTATTTTGGAAGGCAAAATCAGAGTGACTTGATCTTAACATCGTATCTCTGTGGGGTTGTATACTGTTGATTTAAAGTGAAATTATTCTGTGGAAACAGAAAATTTCCTTTTTAGAGCATTCCGAAATCACTGAAAGTTAGGTAAGTTATTGGCATTTTCAACAGGCCATTATTTTGGAAGGCAAAATCAGAATGACTTGAAATTGAAGTAGTACCATGGTGTGGATGTACACTTTTGATCTAACATGGATTCATCCTGTGGAAAGAGCAAGTTTCATTTTTAGAGCGTTCTGAATTCTTTAAAAGAGTAGGTCGTATATCGGAAATTTGAAAAGTCTTTTATTTTTGAAGGCAACATCAGACTGATTTGATATTGATATGGTATCACTGTGGGGTTGGATACTATTGATCTAAAGTGGAATTATGCTGTGGAAACAGCAATTTTCCATCTTAGAGCATTTTGAATTCGCTCCAAGAGTAAGTCATATATGGGCAAATTGAAAAAGCTTTTATTTTGAAAAGCAAAATCAGACTGACTTGAAATTGACATGGTAACATCGTGAGGTTGTATACTGTTGATTTAAAGTGAAATTATTCTGTGGAAACAGAAAATTTCCTTTTTAGAGCATTCCGAAATCACTGAAAGTTAGGTAAATTATGGGCATTTTCAACAGGCCATTATTTTGGAAGGCATAATCAGAATGACTTGATATTGATATGGTAACATCGTGAGGTTGTATACTGTTGACCTAAAGTGAAATTACCCTGTGGAAACAGGAATTTTCCATTTTACAGCATTTTGAAATCACTGAAAGTTAGGTCAATTATGGACAATTTGAAAAGGCTTTTAATTTGGAAGGCATAATCAGAATGACTTGATATTGATATGGTGTCACTGTGGGGTTGTATACTGTTGATCTAAGGTGGAATTACCCTGTGGAAACAAGAATTTTTCATTTTAGAGCATTTTGAAATCACTGAAAGTTAGGTCAATTATGGACAATTTGAAAAGGCTTTTATTTTTGAAAGCAAAATCAGAATGACTTGATATTGATATGGTATCACTGTGAGGTTGTATACTGTTGATCTAAAGTGGAATTACCCTGTGGAAACAGCAAAATTCTATTTAAGAGCATTTTGAAATCACTGAAAGTTAGGTCAATTATGGACAATTTGAAAAGGCTTTTATTTTTGAAAGCAAAATCAGAATGACTTGATATTGATATGGTGTCACTGTGGGGTTGTATACTGTTGATCTAAAGTGGAATTACCCTGTGGAAACAGGAATTTTCCATTTTAGAGCATTTTGAAATCACTGAAAGTTAGGTCAATTATGGACAATTTGAAAGGGCTTTTATTTTTGAAAGCAAAATCAGAATGACTTGATATTGATATGGTGTCACTGTGGGGTTGTATACTGTTGATCTAAAGTGGAATTACCCTGTGGAAACAGGAATTTTCCATTTTAGAGCATTTTGAAATCACTGAAAGGTAGGTCAATTATGGACAATTTGAAAGGGCTTTTATTTTTGAAAGCAAAATCAGAATGACTTGATATTGATATGGTGTCACTGTGGGGTTGTATACTGTTGATCTAAAGTGGAATTACCCTGTGGAAACAAGAATTTTTCATTTTAGAGCATTTTGAATCGTTAGGAGATTAAGTCAAATATCGGCAATTTCAAAGGGCCATTACTATGAAAAGCAAAATCAGAAAGAATTTATTTGATATGGTATTACTGTGAAAAAGACTGCGGTTGGAAAGTGTTGATACAAAGTTCAAATAGTATTTGGAAATACGACTTTTGCTTTTAAGAGCATTATGAATTCATTGAAAGAGTAGTTCAAAAATGAAGATTCACAGGGCTTTTACTTTGAAATCCAAAATAAGATGGCCTTGACAGGGCACAATTAGGGTACAAGGCTGTGTCATGTAGATGTAACATTAGAGTTTCTAAAAAAAAAAAAAAAAGCCTAAATTATATGTTATTATGTTCTTAACATATCTGTTAATTCACTCGAAGTTGGCTTTTATTTTGAAATCTGGTTTCCACATCCATTCCCGTAATACTTTGAAAACACAGGGAACGTAAAATCAACTGGAGGCTGGCTTGACTGCAAGTCTCGAATTGGAGGCTGGCTTGACACCAGTTGGTGTGGAACTGGTTTAGCTTTCGTCCGTCAGATACACAACAAAGCACTATTTTTGGTAGCGCATGCTAGCGGGCCGTCGTTATTACCGTGTTGTTTGGAAAATACAGCGCACTTAAAATCAATCCTTTGATTTTTCTGAAAATCGACAGAGCCCCTTATAATCCTGTGTGCCTTATGTATGAACTCTGGTTGTGTTTACTGACCTCGAAACGATTTCATGTACACGGCGCTCCAAAATCTGTCAAATGTTTGCTAAGCTACGAAGCCGCACCGCTTGATGGATTGTGGGAGCATTACGGCTATCGTAGGCGGAGCCTCGCGGAGTGATGCGTACTGTGCTTCAACATAATATTACCGTATTGTGTGTGTATAACCTCTTTTTAAGTTTTGTGAATATTATACATGGTTATGCTGAGGATATGTCGGCCAGTTTCCACTGGAAATGCCTTTTGGTTAAACTGTCAGCGAGGAATTTGCATTTGCACTGTTAAATTTTTATATAACTTTAATGCACATAAAAAACAGCTGCTTGTTTAAGTGAAAATACATTGATGGGGTTTTTGCACTAATAAAGTTGTGGAGTTGTAAAGTATTTTGTCTAGTGTCAATTATGTCGTCAGTTATATCGTTATCGCAAATTTTCAAATGTATATCGTGATAAATATTTTTGGTCATATCGCCCTGCTCTACTGATTACTATATTTTTGTTTCACTTCACTAATCTCCTGCCATCCTGTGTACTACTCTGTTGGTATTTCAGGTGAAACCAGCCATTATTATGTACAAATCTTGCCACGCTAACCAGTATGTTTTTGACACGATTGAATGAACTGACAAAAGACACCAAAACAAAGCATAAAAAAGTGTCTAGCACAGGTGGAGATGTTTGGTGTGTGTGCAGGCATGCGTGTGGAGTACTCTTCCACTCTTACAATCTGAGCTCAATAGTTTAGTAAATTCAGTCCATTTTTTGCAGTAGTTATCAAATTTGTCCCTATTAAGTGTCCAAATCAAAACAACAGTCACCTCATGGCACTTTATACTGCGAGGGAAAGCCCCTACAAGAAAGTCCAATGATATGAGCTAGCACTTGGCAACACTCTCCCCCTGCAACTAAGGCATGGGGTGTTAAGGGTCATGTGACTCAGCCCTAACTATATGCTTTATAAAAATGGAAAGTTTAAACCTAATCTTAAATGCAGAGAAAGTGTCCGTCTCACTAATCCAAACTTGGAGCTGAAGAGGGGCCTAAAGGCTGAAGGTGCTACCTCATCCTACTTTTAAATATCCTCGGAGGCACTGAGTGAAGTACTTGTTTGGAGTAACATGGTACTTTCAGGTCGTTACAATAAGATGGACCACGATTAGCCAAGATCTTATATGCATGGAGATAAAGATCATTTTTCCTATGTGGAAAACATCAGCATCACATTACATCATTCTTACATGGACGGACTATGAAGCGATCAGTTGCCACAGGATTCCCAGAGCATTCCCTTGGGTATGTATTCTACTCGAAGTGGTGATGTGATGAAGTATCTTTTGTCTCCATGATGAACCAAATAATGCTACAAATCTACCTTCACTTTCCAATTTTTATACAATGCTTACTGCAGTTAGGCTCTTGAAGGCACCAAACACCGTTTTAAATATACCAGATCCATAAAACCCCTCCCCACACAGGTTCCTTAGTGACCTCCTCACCTGTCATAACATTTCCCATGAAGCAGAGACTTGGCATAGCTGTCCAAGTTCCCCTCTGGGTCATCTCCCCTCATGCCTTGCTCCTCGTCGTCCAAGGTTACAAAGAAGGCCGCCCTCTCAATGATATCCAGCGATCTCTTGTTGACCCCAGAGCTGAAGTACTGCTTCCTCATCTGAGCCCAAGGGATTCTGGGAGGAGATGACATATATATATTATAAATCATTGCTTTGCTCACGGGTCTGTACTCACAGTCAGCAAGTCTTTTTGCACAATTGTCCTAAAACAAAGTACTAAAAGAGCCTCGGAAGTGGAGAAAGTTCACAGAAGGCTCAACTCAGCGGAAACTGCAGACGCTCCATAACAATCATGAGAAAACGTACTTCACTAAACACTGCATCCTTCTCAACTACTTAGTCCACTCTAAGATAACTTAAGACAATCTGAAAACTCACAAAACATCAAACTATTGTTTCCATCAAGCAGACTGAAGCTTCCAACAAAGTTTCCACACAGTCAAAGACATCAGCATGTGCTGCAAATGTCAAAATCAGATGACAGTTCTTGGACAAAAGCCCAGTGATGTTTTCTAAGATCTCGTACTGTGTCGGATTTGCTGGTCGGCTCACTACTTTAGTAATACACACAGCTTGACGGACGGGCCATTAATGCAAAGGCTCATTGGACTGTTCCTGCTAAGCACGTCGGTGGCACTTTTCACACTTTGTTTGCTTTAAGCCATGCATAATGTGCAGGCAGCACAATATCCAGACTGTAGTTCTGATGTCATTTCCATCTTTTTGTAAATTCTGCACAATACTGATCATACCAGAAAACAAACCAGCACGAGACTAGTAACAGGATGGGAGCGCCTGCTAAAGACACCCAGTCTAAAACAGATTTAACATACACAACAATATTTAGCTTTAATCACAACAGGGAATCCTGAAGAGAGGGAGACATGCATATATGCCAAGTCTTAATGGCCTTTGGAGAAAAGCGCAATTGAAAGTTAAATCATGTGAGCTTATCAAAGAAAATCAGTATGCATAGATTTCTATCAGTGAGGGCATTAAGAAACAACACACTGACATGTGGGTGTTTCGTGTGGGTTTTTTTCCACATGTCAAAGGCAAACAGTTCACCAGCACACTTATTTCTCATGATTGCCAGCACAAACACACATAGGCTATTATTTTATTACTACCTGTAATTTATTGCAGATTACTTGTATTTGCTTAATTGTTTACTAAATGTTTGAGGTGTTAAATAAACCAAAATGGAGCAAAATATGGGCGTGTGCGGTTGGAGGATGCGTGCGTGCGTGCGCACGTGCGAGAAGGGGGGGGGCGCGAACATTTTTCTTGTAAAACAAGGGGGGCCCAGCAAAAAAGTTTGGGAACCTCTGGTATAACTAATCATATGTATCAGTAAAGAGCTCTGATTAGTATATTATGGTGCCATCCAGTGGTCGCGCTGTAGCTGCCTCTGAGCAACCTGCTAAATATAAAGACAGCAGGTTCAAACAGCTTTATACAAACTGGCTGTGTTTCAGTAAAGAAATAAAAAAAATTTAATTATTTTATTTTAATGAAAGAAAATAGTTTATTTTAACCTTAAAAGGTTTATTCAGTTTTAAAGAACCTCTTATCAATAACCCTTAAATACAGACTAGAACCTGTTCATATTTCTCCCAAATATTTCAGTTAGTCAAGTTAGAAAATGTATCAAAATTGCCTACTATAGCCTGTATATAAAAAGGGATAAAAAGGCATGTGACGTCACCCGCTTTTCCCCGACATTTAGAAAATTCCAACAGCAGCACAGTGTGCCATGTCAAATTTTTGGAGCCAGTAGTAAGCATATCAGGATGATAGGGGGCTGCCACTTTGTACGCACCTGTCTCCAGCAGTGAGAGCTCCCAGCTTCTCCTCTCCAGGAAGCGGGGGTGAAGCGTCATCCAGGATTCTCTGGATCTGGTCTTCAATCTCCCTGGGGGACAGCAGGCGGCCTGCCCGGTACACCCACAGGCGAAAATAGCGCCCCCTGTGGTACACTGCTACAAACTCGCTGTCTAGCCAGTGCTGGAGCACATCTGTGAAAAAGAGTAGGGCCGTGGCATATTATACAGTCTGCAACAACAATAAGATATAACCATGAGATGTGTTTACATTGCCTAAAGTGTGTAAAAAGACAAGCCCGGGCATGTCTGAGTGTAAGAGCGCATCAGCCTCCGATGATAATTTAGTACCTGATAATGAACTTCAATACCATACTTCAATAATGCTACTTCAATATCCTCATATCCTGAATATCCGGCTTCAGGTAATAGAAATAAAATGAGCATATAATAGAAGAACAGCAATCAATAGAATTTAGCAGAGAAACAGCTTCCCTTATTAAAGACACTTGAGCGAGAGAAATACAACTGCAACAATCAAAGTGCATGTTTATGTGCTGCATCTACTCTGAGTATGTGTGTGTTTGTTACCAGTCTCGACTCCTGGTGTGCGCGTTGTGTTGAACATCCTCTCACACTGAGCAGCACACAGGGGGATGACGGTACCCGGAACGCGGCTCTACAGCACAAAGACACAAACACACTGGCTATTTTCCATTTGTTTTAGATGGACATTAGACCCTTAGATAACACAACCCATTGTTATTTGAATCAATGGAAATCAGCAGCCACACAACAGCCACTGACCACTAAATACAGCCTACACAGATGGCTGCACCCTTCCGTTGCTCTCGCTTTAAAGGGGAGCTGTAAAAAAGCAAGGTGGGTAGTAGACAGACGATTTTGGAGCACATCAAAGGTTCTGCAGTACCTCAGGAAACAAGAGTCACTGCCAGAATAAACTGACTATCAAAGGCATGTGCACCCATATTACAAAATGGGCTGTGGACTACCTTCCAAAATTAATGATAAGTTTAGGACTTTTTACTCTCAACATTACACCTTCCCGCAGGAAAGCACCTTAATGGATAACTTTAACCCTTTAAGACCCACCACAGAACCAAGTCAGAGCATATCGTTATATTTTTACATGTAAACTGATCTCCTGCTATTTTAAAGTGGAGGTTAGTATAGTCATACACTGGTGCCCTTCCATCCACAGGAAACAACTCACTTTTATATAGGTTGAGCTTGTATCCTGAAAACTGACCAAATTGGTGAAATTCAATTCAATTTTATTAACAATTCAATCAGAGAACAGATGGGTTTGGCTGTTGGAGGGGTGCTTTACTGAGCTGTAGGTCCTAAAAGAATAAATGCCTTTTTACATGCCAGCCCAGCAATTTCCTTCATCACCACGAAGGAAAACAGTCTGTGTGTGTCCGAGTTCGGTTATTTTTTGTGTCACAGGTTAACCTGCTTATACAGAGACCCCCAGTATGGGCTACTCCAGAGCCTTTTCAACAGAGATAGAAACGACAGGGAGCAGGCGCATCTAGTACACGTAGAGGTGCCGCAAAACCCCACAGAGCTCAGCAGCCAGCGCAACAAATTCTGCATCCTTGGCTTTTAGTTAGCAGTTAGCAGCTGTTTCTGCTGTGAAGGGGCCTTTATGTTTCTTGTGTGTTTGTTTTATTTTGTTCTGCTTTGTCCTGTTGTACTTGCAATGGCGTTTTTTGTTTCTGTTTCTTGTTTTTGTACTTGTCCTGAGGGATAGGGCTACTATGTGGTATGGGTAGGGGGGTAAACTGCTTAACGCAATTACAAGATATGTGAGTGTGTCATTATTCTGTATTCTGTTATTTCTGTTCCTTCCTATCCCACGCAAAGCCACCTGGGTCGGCTGGAAGACTGTTTACTTAGCCTGGCTGGGCCAAGGACACTCTCTCAGCTAAACTCAGGATACACACAAGCATGTGCTGTCTACACCGGCTCTCCCTCACCCTTTACTCACCCCTGTTGCTTATCTTGTGTGTCTGTGGTGTACTGACAGTCATGTGCTTTTTGTGCTGGGGTGTTTTTTTCTGTTCTCAAACTGTTCTCCCATTAGGAGCTCAGTCTGAGTGGAGGTTTTTCCCCCTCCTCTCACCTCATGTTGTGTATTTTCGTTGTTTTTTTCCCACCAGTCTCTCTCTCTGACATGTCTCCCTAATGTAATGTTTGTGTAAAGTATGTTTGGTCATAGGGTTTCTTTGCATGTGCCATTTAGCATGCTGCCTGCTGTAACCCATAATTTCCTTCGGGATTAAAGTATTTCTGATTCTGATTCAGTTCAAACAGTCATTGTGAAACCTACTTGTTTGTTGTTTAACAATTCTGTGTGCATCTGTTTTTCTTTGTTACTTCAATTTAATAAAAATATCTTTGAGAAAAAAAACTTGTCTTTTATTCTGATCAGTCCAATTACATCTGAGACCATGTGTTTAAAAGCAATGCCACAATATTAATGCAATATTTCCATTGAATCCCTCTGTATTAAAACTGAATCTGAACTTTGAATACATTCTGGTCAACATAATAAAACAGGAGCTCATCATTTCAGCCTGAGAGACACTGACCTTTTTAAGATTACTGATGCAAACTTCTGACAGTGACAGGTATCATCAGAAATTTTATTTTTATTAATTTTAAAAACAAACAGCGCAACAGACGCAAACCCACTCCATCGCATTATTTTTCCAATCTGCAGAAATGTGTGCAGCCTCACCGGCTTCAGTTCCTCCCGGTTCACCTTGCGGCGGTAGAGCAGCAGGGCAGTGATCGTGTTCCCTGCCCTGGCCGCCTGCACTGAGGTTGGTGTCACGTACAGAAAATCCTGGAAGGACCACACAAGGGATAGATTTAAATAAAAGACAACTATCAGAAGATTTTTGATTTAGAACCAGAGGAAGGAGAATGAAATGTTGGATGATTCCCTCGTCTCTCTAAAAACACAGCCAACAAGATAAGGCTAAAAGGTTGAGCTGGACTGACAGGAAGCTCAGGTTTAAAAATGACAACAGGATATGAGGTGTAGATTTAATCAGGATCACGGGTAAAGAAAATAAAACATTCTGACTTTAATATAACTCCTAACCTTAGCTCAGAATGTAAACATGTAATTGTATAAAGAAGCAGTGGTTACCATTCCATAGTAGTTACTGTTGACCATTATGGGACCTCGGCTCCTTAAATAGACGTATTCCTCCCACCAGTCACTCACCTAGAGCCAAAACAGGAATCTAAAGTCTTTGTTCTTTTCAAACCAGGAGCACAAAGCATGAGGATTAAAAATTGCAAAATGTATTGCTTTACAGTTGCAAGCTTTATAAGAAAACTTGCAAATAAAAAGGGATAAATTACATTATGCATCAGCTGTGTCAGTAAGGGCACACTGACCGTGCACCACAGAGCAGTGACTCAAACCTGTAACAGTCAAACTCAGCACCCGAACAAGACGCAGCTCCTCAAGTTTAAAAAGTTCAAACACCAGGACGTGAGGACGTATTGTAGTGATAACAGAGGTCGTGACGATTTACAAGGAGGACAACAACAACAATTTGCTTTTTAAATAAGTACTGCGTCACTTCTGTCAGTTGTCACTCACAGATTACAGAGCTGGCAAAAGAACGTTTACTCAAGTAAAAGTTTACTGTGCCCAAGCGTTTGAAGTACTTTCATTAATAAAAATGCAAATACTGAACTTATGCGTTACAGTTCTCCCTCGCTATATCGCGGTTCACCTTTCGCAGATTTTTTTTTATTTTATAAATACAGCACATTGTGTTCTGCGTCCTGATTGTTTGACAATGATCTACAGCCAATCTCGTGCCATGTTTCCTGTACAGTAAAGAATGCATTCAGCTTGTCAAATTTACATAAATCTTAGATCACCAGCAGTGTGACTAAGTGCAGTACTGTATGTTTATAAGCCTTCTTCCCAACAAACACAACAATGTTGATGAAATGTTGCCACCTGCGTATTCCTTTGGTTTCCGTCTATAATACTGGACTTATTTTTCTACAAAGGTTTGAACTTTGAGAGTTTAAACAAGAGAGAAAAGTGTGAAAATGTTCGTGCCTGTCTGAGAAAAGTGTATAAAGTGTGTAGGGAGGGGTTTACAGCCTTAAAACATTATAATAATTGTAAAAAATAAAGTTGGCTACTTCGCAGATTTCACCTATCGTGGGTTATTCTTAAAACATAACCCCGGTGATGAATGAGGGACCGCTGTATATGCTTTAAATAATCATTAAGATGCTGCTATACTTTTCTGCACTACCAGGCGAGCACAGGAAACATTTGTGGCACCTTCACATTAATATGAAGGCTGTGAAGCGACTCACTGTGAGTGACACAAAGTGTTTGTCAAAACTGCAGCAGAACCACCACAAACACATTTAACTCATTCAAAGCTCAGAGCCGGAAGCTTCAGGATCAAAGCAGCTAAATGATGGGCATGTCCTGTGACCTGGTGAAGTTGTTAACAAGCTGGAGAAATGATGAAAATAACCGACATTTGTGTTGTTATATAAACCTGCTGCACCTGCTCTGGCAAGGTTAAAAAAAAAAAAAAAGCAGCCATGCACAAATTCATATTCATGGAATTATTGGGGAAATTGTAAAGTTTAGTAATTTGTTTAATTATAAAAATGATATTATGCAGTGAAGAAGATTGTTTTTTGTTTGTATACAGAGTCAATTCATTTAGTTTGGACAAAGGTCAGCGTGTGTTGCCCTTGAGCATGAGTAACTCTGGGTTAGTCAATACACCCTCCTGTACCCCTCGCTGTCAGCTGCACTGGGTGTACTTCCTGCTGAATACCTACATAATTGGTGGCCCACAGAGCTTTAAGTTTCAGGTAGCGTTGGAGGCGGTTCCCCAGATTCGACTCAAACTCATTGGCCAGGTCTGACATGCGTTTAAACTCCGGGTCCGTCAGCAGAGGGCGCACCGACTCCAAGTACTGATAACAGCAAACATTCAGGCAGCGTTAATCTGATTCTTGAACACAAGATGATAAGGATAAGGATGGGGAGAGAAAACAAACTTCAGGTGTATGTTCACGCTCACCCTGCTCACGGTGTCTTGGATGGCTGGAACGGGGAGGTGAGGTAGAGACGACTGATAGCTGTACAGCAAAGGCTTCCTGCTTGACAGCAACCTCACCAGAGGCTGAAAGAAACAGAGGTCAAAGAGGGGAGACAGTTTTAGACGGTCATTACAGACAGCGTGCTTTCAATAAGAAAATGTAATCTTATCCCTAAAAGAGATTTTCTACCTTTTACAACAAAAACCCTCAGTCTTTGAATATTAGAGAGGGCTGGGTGCGATCTTTATCACAGGAGGAGGTTTAATGACAATGAAAATAAAGTTTCTTTAAAGTAAAGCTCCCTTTCAAAGTTCTCTTCCAGCTAGGAGGCAGATACTGCTCCGATCCAAGACTGAAAAACTGGAGCTGTTTATTTAATCATCATGATTTTCAAAACCAGACTCCATGGACCAATCCTCCAAGATCAGATGAACATTCCTACTTCCAAGCAAAACTCACGCTTAAGAGAGTATTAAGTGTTGCTGTAAATCATCACCAGCAGTAGTTGAATTTTTTCTCCCAGTCAGGGCTCTGCAGGCTTGACAGTGTGTGCTGCCATCTACTGTAGATAACAGACGAGCTCAGAAGCTCGAACAAGCCCCACTTAAAAGGAATTAAACTACAAGAATGAGGCAAAGCAAACAATCCAGTGAGACTGTTACTCTTTCAAATCAGAGAAACATGTTTAAAACAGCTTTACATCATTTCATGTTTGCAGCATTTTTGGACGTGTTATGTGCTTGAAAAGAAAAAACCCACACAACACTATAACATGGAACCATTCAGCCTAAAAATAATCAATGTGCTTTTGGTTCATGTTATCCAACATAAATATTACA
Organism: Maylandia zebra; assembly: GCF_041146795.1. Taxonomy (NCBI): domain Eukaryota; kingdom Metazoa; phylum Chordata; class Actinopteri; order Cichliformes; family Cichlidae; genus Maylandia; species Maylandia zebra. Next base: position 5,161,069 of record NC_135170.1, read on the forward strand.
CAGCAGCCTCTGGAGGAAGCTGTGGGACCGAGCAGGAACGTGGCTTACCACCCAGACTTTGGTGGTGTTAGACATCCGGCCGTGCTTTTCAAACATCCACTGGTGGTAGGACAGCAGCAGTTTGAGGCAGAACCTGAGGGCGAGGATGAGGGAGAGCCACAGCAGAGTGCTGAAGACCAGCGCTGACACCATAGTCTGGCCCTGGGCACTGAGGGACATGTGGAGACTGCACAGAGGGAGTGAGATCGCTTTAATGATGCGAGCAGCTACAAGGAAACTTTTTCAATAGACAATAAATAATACAATCTGCAGGAAACTGGGAGGAACAGTCTTGATAAATGACCTTTTTAAGAGATGTCCCGTTGCTCTGTTTGTTACTTTAACAGAGCAGTGGGACATCTCCCATATCTGATAAAATAACTAAAAAAGACAATTTTTGTAATTTTGCCTCTACACACCACCATGGTAATTTACAGCCATATTTATCGGCAACACTCAGAGTCCAGCCCAGAGAGGCTCAGATATAACCAGACAACTGCCTGGTAATCAGTTTCAAATGTGAGGTAATAAGCAGTATTATCTGATTACAGCTACACTAAACACCGATCGGAAGTATTTTTATCTACAGCTAAGAACTGATGCAAAAATAGACTTCAGTGTTAGTGACCAAGACAGCAGCTTTTAGATTCCAGTGGCTCCAAAAACTGCTGCCTTTGACAGGTTAACACAAAATTATAGAATAAATAAATAAATCCGTTCTTGATAAATGCAGTTCTCCCCGAATAATCTGTTACTTTAGCAAAACTGAGAAAGTGTGCATTTCACTCACATAGCTAATGTTTAATCTTACCGTGAGGCTTCTGACAGTATAAAAATACAACAGCAACACCTAGCGGGCCACTGAGGAAGTGAACTGTGCATAGTATTAAAAACAATAAGATGTTAGGATATTAGATGTTATGACATTAGATTGCATTTAAAAAGTAATAAACTCATAATGAAGGCAACAAGCACGGGCAGTTCAGTTTTTTTCTGTAGTCTAGTACTGCACTAGTACAGCTTGGTAATCAGGAAAGTGAGTTTTGACTCTCCTGAGAAACCTCGGTTCCTAGCGTTCAGGTGGATGTAACTGAGACACGCCACCTACCTATCAGCTGTTGGCGAAGACACTTGCTGACGGCAGCGGTCGTCCCCAGCAGGACAGTGCACCCCACCACACCACAAAACTAGTCAGGAACATGACAAACGGTCCGAGATGTTGGCCCGGTCTCCAAACTCCCCAGATCCCAATCCGAGCCAGGATGTTTGAAAAACAAGCCCAATCACGGAGGCCCAACCCTACAACCCCAGGAACCCAATGTCTCCATCCCCCTGGAGTCCCACGTCCATGCCCCGACGGGCCAGAGCAGTGTTGGCACCATGAGAGGGGACCTACATACAGTGGGGCAAAAAAGTATTTAGTCAGCCACCGATTGTGCAAGTTCCCCCACTTAAAATGATGACAGAGGTCAGTAATTTGCACCAGAGGTACACTTCAACTCTGAGAGACAGAATGTGAAAAAAAAAATCCATGAATCCACATGGTAGGATTTGTAAAGAATTTATTCGTAAATCAGGGTGGAAAATAAGTATTTGGTCACCTCAAACAAGGAAAATCTCTGGCTCTCACAGACCTGTAACGTCTTCTGTAAGAAGCTTTTCTGTCCCCCACTCGTTACCTGTATGAATGGCACCTGTTTGAACTCATCATCTGTATAAAAGACACCTGTCCACAGCCTCAAACAGTCAGACTCCAAACTCCGCCATGGCCAAGACCAAAGAGCTTTCGAAGGACACCAGGAAAAGTATTGTAGACCTGCACCAGACTGGGAAGAGTGAATCTACAATAGGCAAGCAGCTTGGTGTGAAAAAATCAACTGTGGGAGCAATCATCAGAAAATGGAAGACATACAAGACCACTGATAATCTACCTCGATCTGGGGCTCCACGCAAGATCTCATCCCGTGGGGTCAAAATGATCATGAGAACGGTGAGCAAAGATCCCAGAACCACACGGGGGGACCTGGTGAATGACCTGCAGAGAGCTGGGACCAAAGTAACAAAGGTCACCATCAGTAACACACTACAACGGCAGGGAATCAAATCCCGCAGTGCCAGACGTGTTCCGCTGCTGAAGCCAGTGCATGTCCAGGCCCGTCTGAAGTTTGCCAGAGAGCACATGGATGATACAGCAGAGGATTGGGAGAATGTCATGTGGTCAGATGAAACCAAAGTAGAACTTTTTGGTATAAACTCAACTCGTCGTGTTTGGAGGAAGAAGAATACTGAGTTGCATCCCAAGAACACCATACCTACTGTGAAGCATGGGGGTGGAAACATCATGCTATGGGGCTGTTTTTCTGCCAAGGGGACAGGACGACTGATCCGTGTTAAGGACAGAATGAATGGGGCCATGTATCGTGAGATTTTGAGCCAAAACCTCCTTCCATCAGTGAGAACTTTGAAGATGAAACGAGGCTGGGTCTTCCAACATGACAATGATCCAAAACACACCGCCCGGGCAACAAAGGAGTGGCTCCGTAAGAAGCATTTGAAAGTCCTGGAGTGGCCTAGCCAGTCTCCAGACCTCAACCCCATAGAAAATCTGTGGCGGGAGTTGAAAGTCCGTGTTGCTCGGCGACAGCCCCAAAACATCACTGCTCTCGAGAAGATCTGCATGGAGGAATGGGCCAAAATACCAGCTACTGTGTGTGCAAACCTGGTAAAGACCTATAGTAAACGTTTGACCTCTGTTATTGCCAACAAAGGTTATGTTACAAAGTATTGAGTTGTATTTTTGTTATTGACCAAATACTTATTTTCCACCCTGATTTACCAATAAATTCTTTACAAATCCTACCATGTGGATTCATGGATTTTTTTTTCACATTCTGTCTCTCACAGTTGAAGTGTACCTCTGGTGCAAATTACTGACCTCTGTCATCATTTTAGGTGGGGGAACTTGCACAATCGGTGGCTGACTAAATACTTTTTTGCCCCACTGTAATATTAGACAGGTGGATTTAATGTGGTGGATGATGAATGTGTGCACTGGTGATTGAGACATGTGATCACCCTTACACTCATGTTGGTTTCAGTTCATTCATGTCACATGTTCAGCTACAGTCATTATAATGAATGTCACTGTTCGCTTTCACCATGCCCTCTATCCTGCCAGTTATATTCATCTGTTTATTAACCTTGCTGTCTGAAATGACTCAGAACATCATGAAGGCAACAGGTGCAGTCAGTGAATCAGTGATGCTTTATGCAAGAATATAAAGCTACAGTTAGTAGTCAGGCTGGTAGGAAGTAGAGGAAAGTTCAGGTTTAAGCACCACACCCACAATCCTCTGTACTGACTCATCTTGTTAACATGCTGAAAAACCTGCTATATATGTATACACAACTCCAGCCCTCCTCACTGTAAGGCCTTAGAGTGCTGCTGCACCTTTAAGAAGGAAAAACTCACACACTTGGAAACACTTCAACTGGACACATAATTCCAGTCCTAGTTATCACAGCAGTTATTGTCATATGGTCCCCATGAGATGTTTTTAATAAAATGTTTCAGGTTTCTGAGTCGCGGCAGCATCACCATTAGCAGCAACACAGCACAGGGACATGAGTGAAACTGTGGGCAAATACAGTGTGCAGAAATAAAAGCTACTAAGCAACATAAAAACATGAGCAAGAGCAAAACTTCCAGAACAACATGGCATCAAAGACATAACAACTGAACTGAGGAGGTAAGGAAGATGCTGGGCTTAAAATAAGCATCACATTATAGTTTCTTGACACTTGATTTGTCTGCAGAACTCTGAGAGAAGTTTGATCAATCATGGGCCTTGCTCGCTTGCTCGCCAAAAGCTCCTTGGGGAAGATACAGAGCTGCTCTCGAGGCGTTCTTCACAATGAATGATTG